>NC_057766.1:8117993-8417993 GCF_010389155.1 Erigeron canadensis
TCTCATTCATTGTAGATCATTCTATCATATGTGGTTCATTTCAAGACTTTACCAAATTCATTTATTAATAATGAGTTTTGGGCCCCATCTTATGAGGATTCAGTTGTTGTGTTAATATGATTTTATAATATTAGTGTATTTATGTTGTAACATATACAGATCTAATTAAAAACCGCTATAACATGGATATTGAAAATAGATAATAATTATTTAAGGCAATACCACAAACACGTCAAAAAGTTTACAATATTAAATACATATATTTAATATGTGCAAAAAAACTCAAAGCGATAAAGAAAAGTTAAATGAAAGTTTTTAATATATTAGTTAAAAAGAGCGATACTACAAACGCGTAGAAAAGTTTACACTACCGAACACATATTTAGTATGTGCAAGAAAATAAAAAACAAAACAACAAAAACTTGAATGCAAGTTTTCAATATCTATACTTATCGAATACTATCTTATAAAACATTTTGTTTTTTTTTTTTTTAAATCTCAATTAAGTAATTGAACTACCTAAATTACTCTTCTTCTTTATTCACTAATTTAAACATCTCTACCTAATATACCTATAATACCCTTAAATCTCAACCATTCATTTTTCTCCCTCCTCAAATCTAAACTACTCATTTTTTTCTTTTTCCTCCATAAATCATTTTATTCTCTAATTAATTCAAAATTTTTATCTCAAAAACTGTATATCGATAAATTATAAAAATTGTATGAGTGTTCTTAAAATTTCATGCTCTTTCATTAGAGATGTCATTCGATATACTTTCGACGAATTTTTAAATCCGATGGCATAGTCCGTACGGTTAAGGCATTTGACTATCATACTCTATGACTTGACCTACCACCCCCACCATCTCACCGCCGCAACGCGCAGTCACTATTTCTCGTATTATAAAGCAAATAATCCCTTTCTAAAATTTTAAGTTTCAAAATTTACTTCCCCAAAATGCCCCTCTTATATATTCTATATTACCTATACCATTTATCTCTCCTCAAATATCAACCACTCATTTTTTTCTCTATACTCTATAAATCATTTTATTTCTTTAGTTCATTCAAAATCTTTTATCTCAAAAACCGTACATCGATATATTATAAAAACTATATGGATGTTCTTAGAATTTTATGCTCTTTCATTTGATAGGTCATTCGATATACTTTTAATGAATTTTTAAATCCGAGGGCGGAGCCCGTCAGGTACATCACCCCATAACTGTCGCAACCGCCATTAGACCACCACCCAGTCATCACCTCCATCATCGCCGCAACGCACAAGTACCTTCTCTTGTATTAGCTAAATACTCAAAATAATAATAAAAAAAGTGTACAAGACACGAGTAAATAACCCCAACAAGATCTGATTTGGTCAATTTGAATAGTGATGCAGAGTATAAAATGGACCTAAAAATCTTTTGCATGTGAAATAGATATTTATTTAAGGATAATACCACAACATTTGATTTGTGAATAAGAACCAAAAGTCAAAAACAAATTGTTAGATAAAGTTTCAAAATATTAGTTAAAAACACAAAAACCAAAAAACTATGCAAAAAACAAAATAAAAAAAACGAAAGTAAAGAAATCCAAAGGAGATCCGCTCGTGGTGGCACTGTCATAAGCTTAAAAAAAGACAATACCACAACTGCGTTAAAAAGTTTGAAATGTTGAACAAATACATTTAGTTTGTTCAATAAACCAAAAAATCAAAAACGAAGGAAAAATAATATGTTCAAATAAAAAGTTGCCAATATATTAGTTTATAGATTGAATATTGTTGTTGATTTAAAACTAAATTTATTTAGGGATAATTTTATATATGCCATTAGTAACTTTGAAAATATCATATATGTCCAATTAAATTTATAAATATAAAAAATGTCATTGTTAAATTTAAAATATATCAAATTTACCCAAATAATTAAAGATAATCAAAATATAATAAAATCCTTTAAAATTATAAAAAAACATTTGCAATTGACAATTACAACCTCTTTGTTATAATCCCTAATAATTATATTTTTCTTTATGTTGGATTTCCAGGTCAAGTATTTAATCTATTTTTTTATGAATTAATCATTCTTTATTAGTTTTAATCGAGTGGCTTTGGTAATATGGCTTTTGGTAAAGAAACATATATATTGTATGAGTGTATGTACTGTGTGTGTAGTGTTTAAATGCTATAATTGGTTGATACAGTAAATGTTTTTGTAAACTGAATTGATGGTAACATCAAGAGGGAATTAACATGTGATGAGCATTCGGAAGACTTCAAATGCCACAAAAATTAGACAAATAGGTAGAGTGATTCTTTTGTTTTTAAAATTTTATATACTCCAATGTCAAAATTTTAATGGAACGTGGTGGGCTCTTATTGCAGCGAATGGAAATACAATGAGAATAAAGATCTGTATAATGTATATGTTATCAAAAAAGGATTATAACAAAAAAGGTATTGTTAACCTTTTTTATAGTTATAAAGAATTTTATTGTTTTATTTTGATTATCTTTAAATACTTTGGTTCATTTGATATATTTCAAACTTAATAATGACAATTTTGATATTTTAAAATTTAAGTAGACATATATGATATTTTCAAGTTTACCAATGACATATATCATATTATCCCATTTATTTATTGTATAATATTTTTAAATCCTTTTTTTCTTCTTATAAATATAATCATTATTTATATTAAATTTAGTTTAATATATGATATGAGAAAAATAAGTTTTTGACCGTTAGATATCCCATATAAAGTTTTTCTATATACAAAATTTTTAATTATTTATATACAACTAGCATGGTACCCGCACAATGTGGCGGTGGTGATGGCGACGACAGTTCAGTGGTGTCGGGGAGGGGTGGTGGTGACATCGACAATTGGTGTCGAGTGGTGTAAACATGTAAGTTGATGTAATGGCGATAGTGTAAATAATTTAAAAGATAAAGACTTAGAGTGTAAATTAGAAGATAAGGTTCTGAAGTGTACATTAGTTCATTAAGGACAAATTTGACAATCCCTAATAACTCTTTCCATAAAAGGTGTTTATTAAGGGTAATTTAATACTTTTTGCATCTTACCATTTTCTAACACTTTTTAAAAATAAAAGGTTGATATAATTATTATAAAAGAAGTATTTACATATAACACATAGAGAACAAACCCTTTAAGAAATTACCAAGAGTCGAACCAGCATGCATCCGAGTGAGAATATTATTCATTTCTCTCATCTTCCTAAAAAAAATAAAAATAAATGATCCTATATTTTTCTATTAATAATTAAAAAATTAAATTACAAGGGTTGACGACATATTTCTATTCCTCGTATGTATGTATCGGTGTAAGCAGAGGATAGTCATTTTTGAAATAGTTTGTCTTTTAGGATGATGGAGAATGGTGGTGGCGCATCATCTGTGTGTCCTTCCACTCCTCAATGGAACCTCGATAGACCTTTCCTCACCGGCCAATTCCTTCAGGTCTCTCTCTCTCTCTATATATATACATCTCTTTCTCTAAACCTCCCTCTACTTTTCGAATTTCTTTCAAACTAACCCTACATTGTTTCAAAAGGAATCAAAATTACCATCTGGTCCTGCTGCTGATTCAAATCCACTCGATTTTCGGTATTTCTTCTCTCTCTTTTTTTTTTTGATTATATAATGCAGTCTTTTTACCCTATCTATTTTTAATTTTTTTTTTTAATTTCTGTATTTATTTACTTATACAGTTTGGAAGTAGACAGGCCTATTAGTTGCTACAGTGCTTCCGTCCAGGTAGGCTTACCATTGCACAATTTTGCTTTATATATATATATATATATATATATAGGTTTTAGGTAAAATAAAACAAGGACTAAAGTAACACAAATAAAACAATATGTTTCTCATCATGAAAATCACCGTGCATCAATTACTTCATGAATCTTCGTGCATCAATTTAACTATGATTTAAAGGTCAAGATCTTGTATTCTTTTACTTTAATACTTGTTTTACAATACCTAACCCCCATATATATATATATATATTATATGTTTCATTGCCTTTCTGTAAAAAAAATGGTGTTGTTTGTTTGACCATAAGCTTTTAAATGTCGGAGAAACCTCAACTCAGTGGGTCGTTTGATCTGTATATTCACCGAAAAGGCTGAAGCCTCTTTGGTAACTTTGTGAGAAATGCCAGATGCCGTCGACCATTTGAGCATTAATTCATGAAAATAATCGATTAGAAATTTGCCTGCACGACTTCTTTATAGAAAGAAGTCGGCTTCATGTGTTTACTTATATGCTTAGTAGATAACTATATTCAGAACAAAAGGATTCTAGTTTAAGAGAAAGACGAGTATGAAATGGAAAAAAAATTAATTCTTTTCTTGATCCAGTTATAAAAAGACTAACATGGCAACAAGTCAATTTTATTTCTTTTTTCATTTCAATGGGATCGATTTACTAGTTTACTGCGTAGGTAAATACACTTTGATGAACACACAAGAAGAATGAGTAATGCCTAAGTTAATTCTTTGTTAATCTATGATTTGTCAACTTTGGATTTTGACCTTCGATCATGGCTACAATTTAACAAAGATTTTCCAGGCCTAGGTAGTAGTACGAATGCTTTAGACATCTGTTCTGAAGCTAGCATGTCTATGATGATAAAACAAAATGAGTGACTTGTATGAAGAAATGTATAAGTCTTAACATTTTTTTTTTTTTTTTGTTAAAAGTTATATAGGTCGTCTTATGTTTATTATCTGTCGTTAATTCATTGACCAAGGGTTAAAGGCGAACTTGAGGCGTCATGACCTTATTACCGCCTTAAGGTGAGAGGCAAAAAAGGCGAGCGCCTGAATGAATAAAAAGCTGTTAACTTATTGTAGATAGTATGTTTAACATAATAAAATACAAAAACAAATACATAAGGATAATATGAAAATATGAAAACAGAATGACAAATTTCTAGCAATAGTCTAAATAGGTTATGTGAAAAATGAGATGATTTGAATAGATAAAAGGTCAAATATAAGTGTACCTGAAATCATTAATCACTCTTTTAAGTTATCCATTGATGCACCATCATCACTTTGTACTTCAATAATATCCTTTTCATTCCCTGATGATGAATTGGTGGTTTAGAGAGATGGGGTGAAAAGTGATTTGACTTCAAATACCCATGTAGGTTTTGAATATCTTGATGTGCATGTTTGTAATATAATTGTGTATAGTATTAGTTAACCATGGTAAGTCCCTTTACCGAGAAATAGATGTGTTGGGCTTGGATTATGTAATAGGAAGTTGGAACATGGCAGAAAGATTATAAATTAGTGAATGAGAGTTTATATTCTATTTATATTTAATCAATTTGTTATTTATATACATTCTATAGATCCTGACACGTATATTTATGCAAATATTATAACTATTGAAGGGTAACTTTTGAAGAAAATTAGCAAAAAACATGAAAAATAAAGTTTATTGAAAAAGTCTACTGCGTCTCTTCATTTCGATTATGCAATAAAGTTGACCACCTTAGAAAACGGCTCAGTCGTAGTGTACTAAGGTGCCCCAGAAAACGTCCGCCTTATCCCCTAGGCTCCAAGATTCATCTTCTGGTCCAGTGTGTGGGGTAGGAGGCTATTCTGCCTAGAATGGTAATGATATGTTTGTTAACCTAGTGTTTTCATCCTTGCAGGAACTAATATTAATCGATGATCTTCTGTCTGCTTTGATTGGCGTTGAGGGTCGATATATTTCTATCAATATAGTTCGAGGGAATGAGGACTCTTTTAGCTTCGAAGTTAATGGATCTATGGATTTGGCGCTCCAGGTAAGACTAACCACATTTAAAAGTTTTATAATATGTGTGCATTTCTTGTACTTTTCAAAAAGTCTTCCGAGTCATCATTTCTATGTTAGTAAAGTTGAGTTACAGATTTGCAGTTAGGAGTCTTGTGCATATTTTGATTTAAAAAATTTACTTTTAGCTAGCGTTGTTTTCCACAATTACCTCTCATAGATTGATAGATGTAAACTAAGTCATAACTGATGTGTCTTTATTTAAGGGGAGGGTTTAGTTTATGTTTTTGAAGTCATTAAAGTAAGGTAGCCTATGCGGCAGTTAACTCTAGTTTAAAAATAAAATGCCTTCATCATGTTTGTGAATATGATAGAACCAAATCTATAACAAACATTATGTATTTTCGTAACTTCATTAAATGATTTTTAGACGTTACTTGTGGTACCCTGAAACATAGCTGTAGAAAAGGACTCCTAGGAGCAGAGACGCACCATACTCAAAGTTTTGGGCTTTTCTAAGATGCTCGCATTGGTGTAATGCCTTTATCGGGAATCCCTTAAATGCTTAGGAGCCCTTCGTGACTAAACCTTGGTCTTTTTGGTATATATTACTGCCTAACTATCATATTACTACTAAAAAGATCTCTAGAAACTAAATCTTTGATTATTCTCATATTCTTTTTCATTAAGATGTGAGACATCAATCACAAGTTCTGGTGTCTCATCTTTTAAGCTCTGCAACTTCTATTAGATATAGGGAAGAATTTTAACTTGATGAGTAGGGGTTGATAACCTTGATGACTTGATGTTTTTCTGCTATATTTGTATCTTACTTTCCTTCGCTTAGTTTAGATGTTATGATATGGCCGTGAACCATGTTTAATATATTTGTTACTAGTCTAGTGCCCGCGCGTTGCAGCGGCTCTAGTTTATAGCACGTGAGATGCCGTAACGATATTAATTTAGAAGATGTTTAAAATGTTCTTGCCTTCGTCCCCGCGTCTAAGTATATCGGCTAGATCATGCCATGTATTCCATCAATCTATCAAAAGAAAAAAAAAAAACAAAAATTAAGACGATTATAAGCTGGTCATTTACAACAATTAAGAGATGGATAGTGTGAGTTAAGGAGGGGTAGTTTAGGAATATTCAGAAAAGTGCTTAATGTCTTAATGTTATCCTCTTTATAACGGGGTATAGATATATAGCATGAAGTTAAATTATGTTTGATATATCAAGTGTTATTAGAGTTACTTGAGTTGTGTATATTACACCAGTACACTTATTTGATACAAGACACCTCCAATTTATGAGGCGTGCACCTAGAGATTGGGACATAGACCCCCTTTGCGCCTTGAACCTTTACCAATTGCGTTTTGGAAAGTCGGAACTTAAATTCGAGGATTGGAATGAACTGGAAAATCTGAAATTCAGATCTGAGCCTTAATCACATGTGTATGTATGCATATCTGTGTCATCATGGAACTTGTCCAGTTTCTAAAGTTAAATATGTCAAGCATATGCAGGAACAGGCGAAAAGGATATTTCCTATGTGCAAGAGCTATCTACTAATCAATCAGTTTGTCGAGTCAAGATCCCAGTTCAAGTCTGGATTGGTTAATCATGCCTTTGCTGCTGCACTAAGGTCCTTCCTCCTCGTAAGTTATTAAACTTATTGCTATTAGATGACCATCATTATGAATGTTGCTAAAAGTTCTGTTGAATTTTGTATTACTATCCTAATGTATTATCGACAATGTGGTGTAAGTTGAAACAAACCTGTGTAAGTGATATTTGCTTAATTTATTATTATGAGTTTTGTAGTCTATTATAGTTGCTAAGATACAAATATTTGCAATTTACAGCAATAGAAGTTAGAGTTGGTGGTTATATATATAAATATATCCAAGCAAATTGGTTCAAGCGGGAAATTGCCTTCTCACCATTTTCACGATTTGGGTCCTTTTTATTTTATCCCCGTCAACGTGTGTATTATACACACATACACATACTACACACCCACATACCTGAGATCATCCCCTTTATGTGATATCAACCATTCTACTCTTGGTGACTTGTTTCTTGCTCGGTCTAACTAGAGCCTATAAATCTGATTGTAAATAAACCTTTTCAGGATTACCAGGCTATGGTGGCACAACTTGAACATCAATTTCGACTAGGACGACTCTCCGTACAAGGATTATGGTTCTATTGCCAGGTACATTTATAAGTTTCAAAAAACCAAATTCTTTTGTGTGTTTGCGCGCCTAAGTGTCACTTATTTTTCACCACCTCTAAGTTACTCTAGAACCACCATACACGGATTGATCAAAACTGTCCACAAATGATCTACAATTGCTTTGCTTTATGAATTTTGCTCTCAAAACATTAAAAGACTCGCCAACTTCTTGGTTTTTTCAGAAGTATCAGCTGTTTATGCGACCGGGAATATTGGGGGTTAATCACAACCTGCCTTTATATTCTATTGATGTTGCAAGTTGCATTTCTCCTTCCGTTTTGAAGTTTTTATATTTATAAATTTTATTGATTTTTGCTATGTTTGTAGCCAATGATGGGATCAATGCAAGCATTATCATTGGTAATAAGAAAGGCTTCGGTATCTAATTCTGTTGGTTCTGCAGTTCTTAACCTTTTACAAAGTCAGGTAAAATTTTGAAATTCTCAACTCATACAAATTTGGGTACATATCCTTTAACTTTGTTTCGCTCTTCATTGTATTATATGCTATTTATTTCTCTAAGTTAAATTTGAATAGGCCAAGGTAATGGCTGGTAACTACTTGGTGAGGTCATTGCTGGAGAAGATGATAGAGTCTGCAAATTCTGCTTATCTTGGCATACTAGAAAGGTATACCATTGACAGTGGGCAATATTTCATATTTGTATGCATGAAATCATATATTTACAAAAATTGAGTTTGCTATTGGTTACCATCTTGATCCTCTTACTCGAGTAGTAGATGATAACATGTGCAGGTGGGTGTATGAAGGAGTTATTGATGATCCTCATGATGAGTTCTTCATTGCTGAAAACAAAGCTCTTCAAAAAGTACAACTTTATCTTATCATACATATACTATAAATGATTCAGTTTCTGACAATGTAAGTTTTACAGGAGAGTCTCACACAAGATTATGATGCTATGTATTGGCGACAACGATACAGTCTCAAAGATGATATTCCTTCCTTTCTTGCAAATTCGGCTGAGACTATTTTAACAACAGGGAAATATTTAAATGTCATGAGAGAATGCGGGCATACTGTTCAGGTGCTTCGATAACTATAGCTTGTTGTGTGGCATATGGGCTGTTACAATAATTCTTCGGATTGGCTTGATTTGGTGTATTTTTTTTCTGTTACGGGTCAAATGAAAAACGTTTAGCTAAAATGGAATTGGGTCGAAAGTTATCCGCATTATATGATCAATGCATATAACCTCTGAGTTTATTATATTTATGAAGTTATAGCTATTTTATAACCAAAGTAATATAATTTCTGCGATCATATTTGACATATTTTTCGCTCATTGATAACTTTTAATTAGTTTACAAAAACGACACATTTATATGTCATTTGACAATGCGGGTATACTGTTCAGGTGTTAACTATAGCTTGTTGTGTGACATACAGGTATAATAATACTTTTATGGGCATCATTAGGTGTATGTTTATATTATTACGGGTCAAATAAAAAATATTTAGCTAAAATGGAAGTAGTATAATGTTTATTACAATAATGAACTTATATTTTTTTTGATAATCGAAGTAATATAATGTTTTTACAGTCGTATTTGACATACTTTTCGCACATAGATAACTTCTATATAGTGGACAAAAACGACAGATTCTGACCCCTTTCCTGACTTCCCATTGACCAACTCTAACCTTATAAATGCTATCAGTCTTATGTCAGCTTGTCTTAATAGGTCCCTGTATTGGGGAATTCAAAATTGATGAACTTTGGGTCAAATGATCACTATCTTGAATGCATCAAATCTGCTTATGATTTTGCCAGTGGAGAGTTGCTAAATCTCATGAAAGATAAGGTGCGGTAATATTCAATATTTCTTGTATCTTTTCCTAGCACTTATAGAAATTAATTGGTGCTTTGGCTTGCTAATTGCTTTGGTGATGAGTTATCTTTTTTTAATATTGATAGTATGACCTTTTCGGAAAGCTACATTCAATTAAGCGTTATCTTCTTCTAGATCAGGTGCGCACTAGAAACTTTTAATATTTTGATTCATGATTTGTCTTGTTTCTTTTTGTATTGAATTCTTGGTAAAATGAAATTTCTTATTTTTGGAGCTTGTTTCTGTAATGGATCCTTTGATGCAAGAACTGTGGGTTGACTTACAGGGTGATTTCTTGGTTCACTTCATGGATATTGCTCGTGATGAACTTGCTAAAACACCAAAGGAGATCTCTGTAGAGAAGCTTCAGGTCTTTATCCACTCAACCTCAGATTATACTACTCTAATTGATTTTATATCCATATGTTACCATATTAGTGTCTTAACATAGTAATCACATATGTATGTTAGAGATGAGACTTATCATTTATTTTCTTTTTACTATTATCGTTCATGTTTATCTTTATTGATTCAGGCAACCTTATATATACGGCATTTTTATTAGCACATGACATGACAACTTACATATACATTTGATATTTATTTTCAGTCCCTTTTGGACCTTGCACTGCGTTCGACAGCAGCTGCAGCAGATCCTTTGCATGAGGAAGTTACATGTTCAGTGGTCGGTGACATATATCATAATATTTAGATATTTGCTTACAAGTAAGCAAAATTTTGTAACAAGACATGAATTTTGGTCTTCAGGACACATGTTCTTTGTTGAAGAGGCTAAGCACTCTTAAAGATCTTCAGACTAGTGAGGCTGTGTCAGAGACTGATCTTTTAGAAGAATCCTTGAGTATTACTGGTGTCGAAACATTTTCTGTCAATTACAAGGTAATTTACTCACCCTTGCATTCTCCCCCCATTTCTCACTTTTTTCTCACTGAATACTTGTAGTTGCTATGAGTAATTTTTAATATCTTGGTGAGCTTACAATTTTACCCCACTTCATAAATGGGATTTGAATCTGATGTCTCTATATTTATTGGAGATGATATGTAATGTTCCCTAATTAAATGCTCATTTTTATGCTATAGCCATGACAGAATAACGGGAACGAAGCTAGACAAATATATTAAAAGAAGTACATAAAAATTGTTTTAACAATAATCATCTACCGTTAAATATTGAGATTTAGCCCAACTGGACATTTAATGCCCCTTATGTCTTTCAGCCAAATGTTGGTCACGGGTTCAAAACCTTTGAAAGGCATATTGGGAAGTCTTTACCAATGAGGTGAAGCATGGGGGGTTTTCTCTAGCATTAGCTTGTTTCCTCCAGAACAGGTAGTGGGACTTCCACCGCCAGTCATGCCCTCGGATTGACTGTGCTGGTGACGTTTGCTCAATCTCTACCGGACGATGAAGAGGCATGCCGCTGAGTCCAATCACCACTGCCGTTCAAAAAAAAATTGGGTTACGTAGCTTAATAAATGAATATCAATATTTGGGAATGTATTATTTCAGAAATAGCAATTACATATAAAATCATACATATACTTTAGCATTGATAACGTAACATCCACGTGTATTAAAATAATACAGTGATACATGTAATTGCAACATATATCAATAACTACCAAAAAAAATTGTTTCTCCAAAAAATGATTTTGGACTTTGTTATATATATATATATACATATATATTGTAGATAACTACCAATAGTGAAAGTGAAACATTATTACCCAAAAGGTGGTGATATTTTCATCACTTCTGATGGATCTACCACAATTGTGCATTTGTGCATCAATGGTTTGTACAGTCAGCTGTGTAAAAACTGTACAATGTGGTACATTTATTAAATGTGGTGGTTCGTTTGTACGAATATCACCACTCTTACCCAAAAAGATATGGAAACTTAAACACTATTGACTTTCTTTATCGTTGAGGCTAGTTGAATAGAGAAAAACAAAGCTGGGAGGGGGTAATTCTTTGTCAAGACTTGTTAGAGAAAAACAACTTACAAAATGTTGGTACAAGTGATAGCAAAGAAATTAAATCATAACCATCAAACCACTTTGCTAAAGAGATAGTTGTTACTCATCATGACGCTTTATCTTGTTTTTTAGAAACAAATTTCAGAAAAAGATGAAGTGACACTCTTCATTGAACAATAACACTTTGGCAAATTATAAGGACAATATAATATATAATTAAATATAATATTTGCAGGAAGGTTTGACCATAGTTCTTTTCTAGCTCTGACAAAAGAAGGTGATGCCATAATACATTAATACATGAGACTATTCCATATTTTATATGATTGGTGTTTAGAATATTTCTGTATGTTCTATATCTCAGGTTCAATGGCCACTGTCACTTGTAATATCAAAGAAAGCCTTGACAAAATACCAGTTGATCTTCCGGTTTTTGTTTCATTGCAAACATGTACATCGACAACTTTGTGCAGCATGGCAAGCACATCAAGTATGAGACTATATGTCCTCACCCTAAACTTTAATAGAACTCATCCTTTTCATGGATTCATGCTGTAGTTGTACTTCATTGTTGTAGGGTGTACGTGCACGTGATATGCATGGAACTGCAATCTCAATATCATCGATATTGTGCCGTAATATGCTCAAGTTTATCAATAGTCTTCTACATTATCTAACATTTGAGGTAATACAAAGTGTTCTGTATTACGATCTTTCACATTTTGTAACTCATAGCTTTCCTTCAAATCTCATTTGTATGTTTATAATTTTAAAAATGTGTGTGTATATATATGTATAGGTGGCAATTACTGATTTACATATCAATGAGTTTATAATTAATTTTCAGAATATGTATTCGTTTTAGGTCCTTGAGCCAAATTGGCATGTTATGCATAGTAAACTTGAGAATGCAAAGAGCATAGATGAGGTATGCCCCTCTTCACTCTAAAGTTTGATGCCCCGAGTTATATGATGCTCCTTGCAGTCGACCAACCGACCCTGTTTGTTGGTTATATTTACCCAAATTTTGACTTCTTTTAATTGTCATACTTGGATCTCTATAATCGTTTTGTATTTGCTTCTAGTTTCTTTACTAAGGCAAGTTTTTGAAAAAACAGGTAATTCAATATCATGACTTTTTCTTGGAGAAGTGTCTCAAGGAATGTTCACTTCTTTCCCCTGTCCTCTTCAAGGTTGGAATGATTCCTTGTTCATTATCTGCTCTACCTTTCCTTATACACTAAACTTCGTGATGCCTGTTAAAGTTCCAAAGGAATTTAAAATAGATCATGAATTCAGAGGAATAGTTTTGTTATACGAAATGATAATTAAGCATAATGTTGTTGCACACTTGAAAAGAGGAACAGGAAAAATAAGAAAAGGTAGATTTAAAATCCAGAAGTATCCATTAACTAAATGGTTATATACTAAACCTATATCTATATACTAAATGGTTATATACTAAACCTATATTTATATCTCTTCTAATATATAGAAAGATGGCATTGGTCTTAAAATCTAAATTCATAAGACAAGGAGTTTACCCTTACCCTTACTTTACATGGAACTGATTCTAAAAATATAAGATCATCAAATTTACTATCATGACCTGAGTAATAAATGCATATACATTTATGTAATCATATCCATCTATAAATATTCTAATAACAATTCCCATATGTAGTGTGTCTCCGTATTCCGTCCCCATATACTAATCGAAGTTAAATATATATAATTCAATTTAGACCGACACTTAAAAAATCGAGAAGTCATCCACCAGTGCACATTGCGCCGGTACACTTTTAGTCTATACTGTATTAAAAAAACATTTAACCTATTGTCTTAATTTGAAATTATAAGTTCATTAATTTGACTACTTTGCCAATTGGAGATACCATTGTTTCTGGTAGGGCTGTAAACGGTTCTGTTAGCTAGAAATTTTGAACTGTTTTTCGGGTTTCGGTTCGGTTCGGTTAGTTAGAAATTTTGAACTGTTAAGTTCGAAAAAGTCGGTTAATTTCGGTTTTATTTTCGGTTAACCATTTATTAAAGTTATGCTAATATAAAGTTTAAGTATTCAATTATAATAGTCAGTTTACATTGCATTAATTAATTCTTCCATGTATAATACTTATTTAAGTATTTAACTACATTAATATTTTGTTTTTTAAATAAATATAAATTACATCTAATTGTGATTTACTGTTCTATAGCGTTATTTTTATGCAATGCAAGTTTCTATTTAAGAGTATCATGATTTATTACTTAAAATATCTTTTATATGCTATTACTAATATTTTTGATAAATATCTTAAGCAAAGGTAACAACTTTATATCTAAGAAAATTACTTAGAATATCCCAAATTAATCATAGATTGCGAAAGAAAGTTAGTAAAATTGTTAATATTTTAGACAACATATACAAAAAATTAGCTAAAGAGATATGTAAATGATGTATTCATGTAATACATATATGTGTAAATATACATATATATGATTATATGTGGGTATATATCAAAATTCGGTTCGGTTAACCGCGGGTAATGAATATTGAAAACCGTAACCGAACCGTTACACTTCGGTTTTTATGTTTTCGATTTTTTTGGGTTTCGGTTTTTTTCGGTTTTTTCGGTTTCGGATCACGCGGTTCGGACTGGTTTTTCGGTTTTCCGGTTCATTTCTTAGACCCCTAGTTTCTGGTACAGAAGTTCCTATAAAAATGGGAAATGCCCTACCTTTGAGTGTGGTTTGAACTATTGATTTACGTAATTGGAAGTAACCAATTAGGTTTACGACGCCCTTAAGCATATATATTAGTTAGATGATAGAATCTTATATTAATAAATAGGAAATTACTTATTTGACGAAATAAAATGGAAACTAATTAATAGAAGTTAATTCATAGTATAATTTATCACCCCTTTCTAACATCACCAACAACCCAACCATCACACAGCCGGCGGTTGGCGAAGCCGGCTGCCATCATCACCAACCCACTTTCCTTGCCGAAGAATTATAAAATCATGTAAGCGTGGGCATGATTCTAGTTTTACTAATATATTTACATTTCTTTTGAATATGTTCTCTTGATGTGGATGTGGATGTGGATGTAGATGTGACTGAGCTTTGTATAAGACATATAGTAGCTAATAGCTATATGGATCGTATAAATTTAGAACTCCCAGAAACACAAGTTTAGTTGTTTTGTTCTAACAAGTTTTTTGTTGAATGCAGAAATTTGAGAAATTAAAACTTGTATGCCTTCAATATGCTGCTGCAACTCAGTGGCTGATGAACTCCATCGAAGCTCCGGACACAAACAAATCTTTTGATGAATCTTCTTCATATGAAAGTTCAAAAGTTTTGAAGCTGAGGAAGCCTTCTAAGAAGCCCAATTCACCCAAGGAAGAGTCATCGGTCATTAAATGTGTCTTGTAAGATCTGAAAACTAGAGTTCGTGTCAGCTGATATACAAAGTTAGACCTGTTTATCTATATACGGGTCAAGTTTGGTTGAATAAAATTTCTAACGGGGGGTAAAAGTAAAAGTTTAGCGAAAAGAAACAGGCTGAATGTCTTAACCCTGTTGGAAGTCTCAGCAAGTGTTTTTTATAGCACAAGTTCTTCAAAATAATTTTATTCACGATTTGGATAATAATTAATATAATAAAGTCTTAGGTAATCATAGTTGAAACATCAAATATTATTGTTTTATGGATGTCAATAGTTTGGTAGAACCAGATTAGTGTGCACTAATTTGTATTACCTACCATGGTTGACCTGCCTATTTTGCTACCCATAGTTATTGCACATCCCCACCCCAACCTTCTCTTTTCCCCTCTCTCATAAAGTTGAGTCATTTGCAGGAAATTTGAAGCGGAGCTAACTGCAGAGCTTCAAAGTTTAAGGCCGATTTTGAGCAGCAGGTCCCAGGCAGAACCATATCTTACTCATCTTGCACAGTTGATTCTTGGTGTTGGTATGGATCAATAGATGTAGATTGTTGGTGTTTATGTTAGTTATGCCTGTTAACTTCTTGTTTTGCTGTATATTGATTTTGGAATGACAGTGTGTGCGGCATTGAGTAGCTTCTTTTGATTCAGCAAGACCTACTTCTTTATTATAATATATGCAGACGGATAATTATTTTATATGCAAACGATCAAGATGACTGGGTAAAAGTTGATGCACAGAAGAGACAGTAGTGATACTTTAACAAACCCGCAATAAGGATAACGAATAAAAAAAATATTATATTTTGCGCTGAGATAAAAGTAAGTGCCTGGTCACATATTTTGGAAGGGCGACTAGCAAATGGAATGGCAATTTTTGTATGATTTAATTTTTTGAAGTAGCATTCACAGCAACAAGTATTCCCAAAGTAATTACAAATGTTAATTTTTGGGGCTAGAGCGATACAGACTGCCATATCACCAGTTTAACATTATGTTTATCAGGGATTAGAACCCTGAAGTGGAATGATATCTTTTACCCTTCGTATTCCAATTCGTACAAAGACAGTTATTAAGCATATTAAAATTCAAGTCGATCTGCTTACATATTTATGAAAGGCCAGGATTGAAACACGTTTAAGAAACTAACTCCATCTACTCGATGATTTAACATCAAAACATATTTCACTGATACCGTTCCAGACATATTCAGGATTCAGATCAAACATTTAAAGTGTGTCTTTACTAATTACTCTTAACAAGTGGATCCTACTATCCTAGTTTCTTAGGTTATTCATTTGTATATCATTTGCTTGAGTTATTTTTGTGTATCTTTTGCTCAAAAGTAAATGTGGTATAAACTATACCAACAAGGCAACAACATTCCACTTGTTTTGTCAACTAAATATTTTCTACACTATTAATTAATTATTCTACAGATGTTACAAAAAGTTGGAAAAGTTGAAGAAAAGATAACAAACCAATATAGAATCACACTCCTTTTGATCTCTTTTGAATTCTATATTTTAATTGTGCAAGACAAAAGAAAAATTAAGTTTAAGAAATAAGTCAAATAACATTTAATGCACACAATAATACCATTAGCATGGCACAATAAATAATTTAACATATGTTGGATAAATTATTAATCTTCCACACTATGATAATCTTGATAAAGTCTTGTTACATCTTACTACAATACATGTGCTAATCTAGATAAAAAGTTTTGCTATATTTTATTACAATAACTGCAAATGTGTAAAACAAAATTAGGAAACATATGGATGTTGTTAGTTATTTTTTTTATGTTATATTAACTGAGAGTGTATGACCACCAACTTAAACATCGTACATTTTATTATTAGAGTAATAATAAGTCTGGCATATAATATTGGTTATCAAACCACATGGTTAATTACATTAGATTAAATTAATTAACATACTTGAAAAAAAAAGGAAAGATTCTTTTGGGATTTGAACTAGGGCGATGGTTTTGCTAATAGCCTAATCTTTAAGCATGAAAGGTTTTAATTTTGAATTTGATTAGTATATAGTTATGAAGCCTCATCTGCGACTCAAACTAGTTGTGCTTTATAATTAGTCGCCTCTTTAAAACAGATCAAATACGAAGTTAATTTTTTTTTTTTTTTTTTTGTCATAACACCAGATGTAAAACCAATAAGGTTGGATAAGTAGTTAACAACGTTGTCTATGAAGACAGGTGTCAATGATTCTATTTTCATGAGTTCATGCCTTACAAGGCTACCTCAAAGTAACTTCTCCACACCATTATAATAAAGGTAAAGTTATCTACATCTTAATCTTTAATATACACCGGTCTTAAAGATATTAGTACCAAAATTCATAAAAGATGGATGATTGTTCATAATACCAAACTTCAAAGGTGCTTCATGTGATAATTCCATAAAAGAAAATTTATTTATTATTTTTTATATGTAGCCTTGTTATCATTCAAAGTCAAAAATGTTGACCCGCGCCTTGTAAACGTGTGTGCCGGCCTTGGAATTTAACTTAGACGAAGTTTCTAACCCAATTTCCTTTCTTTTGAGAATGTAAGTATATATATCAACAACCCAATCTTTCTTCATATCAATGCATACCCACATCAAATAATTCAATCTAACATTATTATTATTATTATTATTATTATTATTATTATTATTATTATTATTATTATTATTATTATTATTATTATTATTATTATTATTATTATTCAAAAACTTATATATATATATATACACACTATTTTGATTCTTCAGACTAATTGATATTGTTTCTCATATATCTCCTAATTAAAGATGGATGTCAAAGAAAATTCAGAACAACAACAAGAAGAAGAACAAGTAGACGTTTTTGACTTGTTACCGGACGCATTGGTGCTAGAAATCTTCAACCGAGTACAAGATGCTCGGTCGTTATCGGCTTGCACGATTTTATGCAAACGTTTTGGTGATCTCGTTACGCAAACAGAAACCGTGTCTTTACAAATAATTGCACGTAGGAATACGACGTCGTTTCAAGAGTTGTCATCAAAGAGTGGGGATCACATTAGTAATAATAAATCTAAAGGTGGATTCCTTGGTAGATTTATTTTAAAACCGGTTAATGATTTCCTTCGTCGTATGATGTCTAGGAAACCCAAACCCTGTTGTGAAGACGAGGAAGAGGAAAATACGTTCCGTTTACCAAATGAATTACTAAAAAATTTTAAGGAAGTCAAGTCATTAGCTATTAAACTTCCGGGTTATGAAGGAGATGTTTCACCTAATGGATCAGGGGGTGCGCTTTTGAAATGGAAAGCAGAGTTTGGAAAAGAACTCGAGAGTTGTGTGATTTTAGGAGCTACAGGGTTTAAGAAATCTGAAAATAGTACGAAAGATGAGACTAAAGGGAAAGTAGAAGATGTAATATCGACAACGAATCACTTGACGAACAAGCAATTAAAGAAACGAGTCGTTTGGACTATTTCTTGTTTAATTGCTTGTTCTGCAAGGCATCATATGTTGAAGCAAATCATTTCAGTAAATCGTATGTTACGAAATGTGAAAATAACTGATGGAAGTAAGCAAGGAACGATCGATATGAAGGAAAGGCAAGTGTTCGATGTTAGAAACGACACGATGTGTTCAGAAAAAACTTCGGATTTGGAAATGGAAAGGACTAAAGTTCCGGCTGTAATAATCAAAATGTGGTACATGCCAATGTTGGAATTGCCTGAATCGGGCGGTGTGATGAAAGGGGCGACGTTGGCCGTCATTAGGCCAGTGATCGGGACGACTGTTGAAAAACAGGATGATGTGACTTTGGCAATGGGTGCATTTGAAGATAAGTTTGTGAAGGAAGCTGTGAAGAAGCTTGTTGAGAAGAAACGGTCTTACACGCTTGAAATGAATTCATTTTGAGTTTTTCCATTTTGACTTTGTGATTAAGATATTATCTACTGTATATATTTAATTAAATGAAATTCATTCAAATTTTTATATGAACGTTTTTGATTATAACTTTATTCTATATCAATAGTTATGACTTAATGCTTAATAAGTTAGAAAAGTTTGTACGTTATTGTTGCTTTTTCTAATTCAATCATTGTATATAGTCAAGTGGTTATTTAATAACTTCATATATGTACAATACAAAGAAATAGACTTAATATGTTGTTTGGACTATGTTACGTAAATATATACATACGGCTTTGGTTAAATAAAATAAGTATTAAAGTAAAACAAATAAAATAATAGGTTTTCTTTTCACTGAAAATCATTATGCATCACAAAAATCATCGTGTATTAATTATTTCGTGAATCTTCGTGCATCAATTTAACCATGATCTAAGGGTCAAGATCTTGTCTTATTTGTTTTACTTTAATACTTGTTTTACAATACCCAACTCCTGTATATATATAATATAAAGTAAGTAACATAAATAAAAAGGTAAAAAAAGGAAAAGAAAACAAATCAAACAGACGGCTAGATAGATACCTACATACGCCAACTAGTAGTGTTCACGGTAATAGGAATGAAACAGTTAGTCTCGCGACCCACACCCAAATCGTCTTAGGTCGTTGGCTACACATCACCCCCACCCGACGATTAGACATGATCTCCACGGGTTGCTTGAAATTTGTTTGACGTTTACATGTTTCAAAATTTTGGCAAAAACAACTAGTTTTAAAAAAAAACAAAAATTTCCAATTTACCCGTGTGTTTCTATAAAAACATACATATTTTTTAAAGATTTATCTCAAACACACAACTTTACTCTTCTACTTCTTACTTTTTTTTATTAAAAAAAAGTTTCCCAGCCCTTACAACAACCCGGGATACTTTTCACGCCTAAACAGTCAACAACCCGATTTGACCGATCTCAACTTGTTCAACAATCCGACATTGTTCCAATTGATTCAAAAAATGAATGTTGTCTTCTTTTATTTGAACACAAATTTTATTGATACGGACTTCGGCAAAATACCGAAGCTGTAAGCAGTGCCGACTCAAAGGTTTTAAGGCCTTAAGCGAGATAAATTTTGGGGGCTTAGTTAGTTAAAACATATAAAACTAAGGTAACAAAGAAAGCAAAAGAAACTTATGGCGGATACACAAAACTATTGTGAAAGGCTGAAAATGTTGGCTCTACTACTCTTCTGGATTAATGCAATCTGCAATGCTAGAAAATTAAGATGAAGGCGGTTGTTCTCTACTTCTATTTGATAAAGGAAGCCCTAAATGTAATTTTATTCATCTAAATTATAAAACACAGTATACCAATCGACAGATCTATAAAAAATTTGGGGGTCTTTGTGTTTAGTGGGTCTTAGGCACAAGCCTAACCCAATGTAACTATAAAGCCGACTTTGGTAGTAAGACTATTACATCAAATATATAGGACTATTACACCATAAAGACCAAGACAAATTAGCCTTCTTACAACGCGAGGATACCACAAAAAAGACATTGAAACAATAGAATTAAAGACGTCTTCTACCGTTGACATCTTTTTCTCAAAGACCATGTTTTTTCGATGTTTCAATATGGACCACCAATACACAACATATTGCCTCAATGAACTTTTTGTAGCTATTAGTCGCATTACTAGATGAGATCCTCTATAATATGTCAACAGGTTGAGCTTCGAGATGTAGCCAAGATCTAATACGATTCAAAATCTCTTCTGCAAACTTACAAAATCCAAAAATATGTGAGGATGATTTCAACTTCACTTGTGCAAATTGGACACCTGATTGTTGCAACATCAATTCCACGATCAAAGAGATTAATCCTTGTTGGTATGGTATCTCTCAAAAGTCTCCATACAAATATGTTTATCTTTTTGGGAACATAAGAGTTCCATCTCTTGCGTGAAGAGACAACATTGTTGAGCTATTAATAAAATATCTTAAGTTTCTCACTATGAAATTATTTGTGCCATCCATTATTAGTCTCATTCAAATTCCATTTCCAACTATCATTATTTGCTGATAGAATGATAGGGGTATCCTTTCAATGACCTTCATCATTTCATTAAACTTGCTAGTCTCGTGCCCATTATAATGTTGTCTTACCATGCTCTACTCCACTCCCATCATTTTCCCTAAGCTACTCAACCTCAAATGCCACATGACATCATACGGTGCAAATAAACCAACACTTAGGAGTATCACTTCTTTTAGCTTCATTGAACGGTAAAAAACTTGCTCGGTTTGGCTCACTCAAACGGAAAGGTTAATTTTAATTTCACAAATGTAAGTGGTTATGCAAGTTTTACAAAAAATCAATTATCAATTGACAATTTTAATTTCAGAAAATCAACTCAAATCAAATCACTATCTTGACCGAATTTGACCTATTTTTGACCTCACTAAAACTCGTTTGACTCGACCATTCAAGAAAACTCAAGACCCATTAAATCATTTTTGTTGACATATATAAATGTAACTTTTCAATAGCTTTCTAACGGATATAAACATGACCATATTTGTTTATTAAATATTTAATTGATTAAATTTTAAGTATTTCACTTAATTTGACATTTCCACAAGACAACTAGTATTCCTCATGTTTTCAAGTCCACGTGCAATCTTTCTAACATATACGAAGAAACTTAATTTAATATGTAACGGATTAATACTTTAAATGGACTTGAAAAGACTATATAAACCATATGACTACTCGGATTTAACATATATTATAATGACATTCCATATGAATATTTGACAAGATATAAACATTAAAATATGACCTTATTAAAAGAATTATTTCTTTTGGACAATATACAAGAACAAAAAGACTATTATAAATGTTATGACATTTGACGAGACATAATGACATTTCTTAAGACACTAGTATAGGTCATAGACGAGTACAATCAAATTCAAGTGCTTACTGGGAGACTTGTGGACAATGTAGGGCTTTTGGACAGATAATGAGCTTGTTTCAGTTGTATCTGACTGTTCGTGTTCTTGTTCGTTGATCTAGGGTACTTATACTTGTGCTGCTTTCAGGTGAGTTTCGTAGCCCCTCTTTTTATCAATTTTGGGGTGAAAAGTATACTTAATTTTCAAGCAGTTTTGTTGATTTTTGTTTATGTTCAATGTTGCGCCTGTGCGTATAGAGTTACTTATGCCATTTGACGTGCTTATGTCTTGCATGTGTGTGATTATATGTTTGTTGTTGTGCTTTATGACGTGCTTATTTGATGTGCTTTTTGTGTGTATTGGAGACTTGAGACTTTGAGACTTTGGACTAAGGCAGGTACCGTAAAACCAGACTTTGAGACTTGAGACTTTGAGACTTTTGGGCTCATTATGGCGTAACTCTGCTCGTTATATATTGAACTCTTACTTGTTTAGAATTAAAAGAATCGAGAAAAGACTTATTTCTTTGACTAGACTTTTTGACTAAAACCTGCGAACTCACCAACCTTTGTGTTGACACGTTTTAGTATATTTTTCAGGTACTCAGACTAATCAGGGATAAAGACTTCTATGCTAAGCTTGGACTTCGAAGATTAGAGCTCCTTTATTTATTGTCAGACTTTAAGTCTACATGCCTTGGATTATTTCTTTTATGGACTTGTTTGTAATAAGCTATCCTAGTATCGTTATGACTTTGAACTCATGTTTTTTTGGGAATATATTTATTATATTCTATTTCATTTAGCAGTATCTATGTAATTCAATGTCATGCTAGTCTTTTCATGACACCTCATGTTTCCGTCAACGGTGGAGTGTTACAGAATAAGAAAGATGTAGTTTATAAAAAAAATAAAAACTAAATAAAAAATGTAGTAACACTTTTTGTACCATTCTATTTGAATATTGATACATTTTGATCTCAAGAATCTGAAAAACTAATTAAATTGAAGAGTCATCATACAACGCCTATACAACCCGTATAAGTGAGCATGGATGCGATGCAAGAAAAACGATCCTTAACATAACTCATCTATCAATATTCAAGAGCTTGTACTACCACAATGCAAGTCTCGTTTAACTACAAAATTAATAGAGAAATTAAATGACATGAATAGCCCGTTTTTCTTTATAAACACATATATCAATTTAGTTAATTATTTTTCGTTTTTCATAGAATATTCAACAAAATTGCAATTAAAAGATATATTGTAATAAGATTTTGGACATCGCAATAAGATTCATTAGAGTGCAATAAGACTTAGATCGCATATTTGACTCTATTTTCCCGATGTTTATTTTTTTGCGACTTTTGACTTTTTAATAGGATTTTGACTTTTTGTTATGTGAATTTTATTGTAACTTTAACTTTTATTCCGCATTCGTATTTTTATTGAGATTTTTTGACTTTCTCGTTACCATTTTATGTTTTCTCGTTGCAAATTTTCTAATCCTATTACGATATTATGAATCTCATAGCGATTTTGTAAATCTTATGCGGTGATTTTTTATTTTTTTTCATTGGTGTATTTGTGGAAATTAAGAAAAAATGTAAAAAGAAAAAATTAGGCAAGGGTAACCCTGTATTAAGAGAAACAGATGCATATACAAAGGGGGTGGGTTTATTTAGAAGGAAATAGAGGGCATGGAGGATTTGGAGAAGAAATTGAAAATATCATCAGAGGAAGAACAAGAGATGGAAAATACCTCCTCCGTCGTATCCAACCGTGAAATCGTGTCTTTGCTTCATCAATTTCTGAGAATTCAGCAACAAAGGGCCCAAGCTTATGCAACCCTCAAAAAGTATTTCCTCTTTTTTTATTTCCATTTATTAATTACTCTTTGAAATCCTGTTTTAACCATAGTGTTAATCAATTTACCTCTCTCGTATTGGCCTCACAAGAGGTCTTAGGTTCTAAGTACCCCAAGTAAACAATTTAGAGGTAGCCTCTTCTAGCAGTAATCTGATAGGGAAAATCCTCTTCGTTTACCTCTTTATGATTGATGTGGGACCGGTTGGTGGAAGCCTGATAACAAGTTAGTTATTCATTCGACATATGAATCTAGGGGTGTTCAAAGTCGGATATCCGAAATTTCGGATAGTGGATTTCACTATCTAAACACATACCCAAAAGTTTGGATATCCGAACTTAAAAAAAAAAGAAATTTAGAATACTTTCTGATATGAGAATAGATTTTTCGGATATCAAAAAAAAAAGTTTTTTAATTTTTATAAAAATAGGTTTTTCGGATATTTTCAGATATCCGGAATTTTTAAAAATCACTATCCGAATCCGAAATTTTGGATATCCGACTTTTGGGATAAAATTGGATTGGATTTTAGGATACAGGGCTCGAGTATAGATAGTTTTGAACACGGGATGTATGATCATTAAAAGACTCTTTTATGTGCATAAGTATAGTATTACTTCATTATGTGTACATTGGTATTTAGAGATCACAAGAAATTGTAACTAATTCTTAAAGGATATGTACATCAAGAATCTATCCTATAAGAAGTTTCACCATTTTAAGGATTTTTGTCGAAAGGTTAGTCTTAAATTGTTTAATTTGTTAGGAACTTGTGTGACATTTAAGAAATTTATTTCTTATTTGAATCTTAAAAGCAAATATGAAGCAATAAAGTATCAAGTAAGAGATATTTGCCTCAGATGTAACATAAAAACACAATATCATTCCGAGATAAGATATGTAGTATAATCAATAATGTAGGCTACATAAAGTAACTCACAATACCTTCTTCCACAGGTTATGGGTTTTAGTATCGTCTTCGATGATGTATGGGGAGGTTGAGATATAGATATCCTTACCCTTACTAAGGTCAAGAGACTGCTTTTAGGTTCTACCTTAGGTAGAAAAGGACTTTTGGCCTTGCAGGGAGTTGGATCGAACCCATGACCTTTGTCCCTAGAGTCATGGATGCTAACCACTTGATCCAAGCCTTGCTTTTTATGATTAAGCCTAGATCAACCACCAAATGAATATCGATAAATAAACTATGGATGAAAGTGGGTAAAAGAAGTAGTTACTTTGTCATTTTTGTCATTCCTAAGTCTGACTGCTGCATTCAAAAAATTTTCAGACTCTACCATTCTACCAAAGTGAGCATTCGATGCTAGGTTTATCAACTCATTTATAGTTACTGTTTTTTTTAATCTCGGCCATTTAACTCCTTTGGCCTTGAATGGAACAACTTATTTATATATGTGTATTTTCTAACACCCATGATCATCAGGTAGACTCTCATTGCACTAGAAATTTGGATTTGTTATCTATTTCGTATCAAGAAGTAGTCCTCTCATTCCATTCAAAGGCAAAATGACTCTTACAAAATTCCCATTTTAAAGTAACACATTTTTTTAGTATATATCTTGATTTTAAGAACTTTTTTGTTGTTTGCATTTTTTTAGTCTTCTTATTATGTATTATATAGTCTGTCTCCTTAAGTGTTTGTCTGGGAATTTTTCTTTACCCTATCATCTTGCATATTGTTGAACTTGAACATACTAGTTATAGCTATTTTTTAAAATATGTTTATGCTTTTAGCTTGTTTAACGACCAACTATTGACAGGGGCTTTGCTGAATTGGGAGATTCCGCTTACCAACAACTTTGCAATGAGATCACAGTACAATTTAACGAATGTTCGAAGCAAGTGAGCAATAAGCTTTCTCAGGATACTTCACTCTCCTTTTAAAGTCATCACGGCACTGTTAAAAATTTCTACTTATGTTCAGGTGCGTGCGTTGGAGTCAATATTTCTCAGTCCCAGCTATTGCAGAAATGACTTGGCTGCTTTGCTGAGATCGGTTCAAGTACAAGAAAAGCAAAAGCTGCAACTGGTACTTCAAACTTTAGTTACCTTGACATCAGTATGCATGTACGATCTACCTACTTGAGAACTTCATTGCAAACTAATTGTTTTATGTGATTTTCACACATTTAAAGATGTTTAGATCTGACCAGTTTATATACTTAATTCTATAAAACTGCAGTAACCTGAAGCGTTATTGACCCACGTCAATAGTGTTATGCTCCATGCTTTTAGTACTTACTAGCCTGTTTAAGAAAGATTCTGTTTATAAATTTTTCTTTTTTAACCAGAAAAGGGTCCTATTTCAATATTTAATCATAGAGGTAGGAATATGGGCGGGTCAGGTGGGTTAGATAACAGGCAAAACAGGCCAGGTTCTCACGTTGGCCCACAAACAGTTCTTTTCTCCATTTTTAAGTTTTCTTGAGAATACTAAACACTTTTGTAGAATTTTTTTAGATTTTGTGAGTAGACATTTATATCTTTTGTAAGGGAAGTTTTATTATTTCGATCTTATAACCAGGGGAGTTGTACATCATTTGGGCTATCTTTATAAATGGAGAATGTGTGATCGCATGTATTATATTTTTCATACCGTCAATAAGTCTAGAATATGAAACAATATAGGAATATATGATTCTGGAATTAACTTATACTTTATACGAGAAAATACGTAGTAAGATGTTTACTAGACGTTTACATGTTTTGTATGATAGCTTTCTGCTGGACCTGGAATAACAATCATAATATAATTAATGCATGAATATAAGAAATATGTTTTACTTGTTTATTATCTACCATGCTACACGTTTTTAGTCCATTACCTGACTTGCATACCCTTCCATCTTTCCACCTCCACCTATCTAGATGGATTTTTATAAAATCATATAAAAAACAAGTCCTTCAAGCTGTTGTTTCTTAAATTCCATCTAACAGGCCTTTTATGTTTCTTGTATATGAACATCCTGAACAGACAGCAACTATTCAAGTTCTGAAGAAAGCTGGTCGTCCATCTGAACGATTAGTCAGCCATGAAAACTGCAAATTTAGAAATCATAGGCAGCATGAATGTGTTCATGTCCATGAGATAACTGAAGCTGCTGGAACAGAAGAAGCAGAAGCAGATGCAGAATATGACAACGCTTTGAAGGAAGCCATTCAAGGGGTGCAGGAGGCAGTCACGACCATTAATGAACATTTGGAAGAAGTCCGTTATGAGATCGCTGCCTTTGAGGCAGAATGATTTCTGAGTAGTTTGTAACTTGCCTTCACTTTGTTCTGTTCTCATAAGATATTTGTACATATGAAAATGTTTATCAAAGATTGTGATTGTGATTACTGGCGGATTTGCATACCTATTCTTTTAAACGTGTTCAAGTGGTTGTTAGCAAAAGTGTTTGAAAGTATGCTCTTATTACTTGATTTATTATGATGAAAATGTTAATTAGAGTACTAACCTTTGTGTAGACACGAACATGAGATATAGGAAAAGCTATTTGTCAAAGGATGTGGTACTAAATCACAAGAAGTTTTACACTTTCTATGAACCAACAAGAAATCTCGTAACGAAATCTTATGAAGGATTAATGTTTCACCAAGTCGAACGGGACATGATGGCCAAATGTAGGACATTTCTTCAAATTTAACCTAATCGTAAGGCTGTCTTATCTCTCTAAGTGTCGGTAATAAGGTTAAATTTAACCTGCGACTGTATATTCATGTTTTTTTTTTAAAACAAATAATATAAAATAGATTTAGATGGACAAATATATGTTGACTGTTAATAGTATAAAAATCATTTGATGCTAAATATGGTTGGTTTTGTAAATTTTAAGAGGTTCAATAATCGATGGAAATTGTTAGAAAAAGGCTTCTTTTTTTCAATTTGTTTTATAACTAGAAACTAGTTAATGAACCCGCGCTTCGCTGCGGCGTTAACATATGAATTAGCAACCAATAGATATTGTAGTTAATGAAAACACCATTTAATTTCATTTTTTTTTTAGATTTTGAAAACATAGGGAAAAGAAAAAGTATATAATAAAAATAAATCGAGCTCTTCTTCAAATATATAATAACAATACTATAAAATAAAAAGCATATACAAATAATACTTTAGTTTGTGCATTAAACTTAAAGATAGGACATGTAGAATGTAGATACAACACAAATGGTGGGCTGAAGAAAAAAAAAACAAAATAGAAGCCTGGCATGTGAGCCTCATGAAAATAATAAAATAAAAGAAGTTATGAGTTGTCACAAGCCTTGAAAATGAATTAAAAAAAACCTCAAATGGCATATGGGCCCCACGAAAACAATAAAATAAAGAAGATTGTGAGTTGGCACAAACCCCTGTACCTTTTGTTTTCATATAGTATATAATTTGTCAAATACAAGTAATTTATGTGGATTGTTATGGATGATCATGGGGCTTAACCAGGTTTGGCTCGACCTGAATTATACAAATACTGTATTAATAAAACTATTTATTTTAGAAGAACAAATATTTTTTAAAGTTTTTATTGATAAAGTTGAAACAAGTCAAACATTAGACTAAAACTCAATGTTAAAGATTTAAAATTTTAAGGTTTTGCTTCAACATTAACCATAACTTATTTCAACTTTAAAAAATAGGAGGTGATCACTATATAATTGTTTTTTGTTTTTTGCCATAGACAATAATATATGCATGATAGAGAAAGAATTATTTAAGAACTCATAAAAAAAAGGAATTCAAGAACCATTCTAAAACACATATTTCTCTTATCATTCTCTCTTCAATAATAAAATTCATCCAAATCATTCAAAATGATTTATCTCAAAAACCGTAAATCGTTAGACGAAACAAAAAGTATGGGTTGTCTTAAAATTTCGCCCTTTTTCATTAGAGATCCAATTCAATATACTTTTGACGACTTTTTAATTTTCTTTTTTTTCCCCTTGTACTTGTGTACCTACACATGTGTAGGATCATTTTTTTCACATGTAAATTAGTAAATGAACATATATACAATACAATGAAGGTTAAGGGCGGAGCCCATTAGGTAGATCACCCATCACCGGTCACCCCCTATGACCTATCACCCTCTATGACCTATCACCCTCTATGACCTATCACACTATGACCTATCACCCTTAATGACCTATCACCCCCTCCAACTTTGGTTTATGAATATCCTTAAGGGCGAAGCCCGCTCCGAATCATAATTTTTGTTCAACCTACACATGTGTAAGTTATGTGTAAGTACCAAAAAGAAAACTAAATTTAAAAAGTCGTCAAAAGTATATTGAATTGGATCTCTAATAAAAGAGGACGAAATTTTAAGACAACCCATGTTTTTTGTTTCGTCTAACGATTTACGGTTTGTGAGATAAAACATTTTGAATGCTTTGGATGAATTTCCATATTTCATTGAAGAGAGAAAAAATGTGTGGTCCAAAATTGTTCTCAAGTTCTTCTTTTTTCACGAGTTCTCAAAATAACCCACCCGATGCATGATATACTAATATGTGTATTATATAGTTGTACAACTATATAATGCATATGATTGTACACCAAACCGAGGTTAGGTCTAGAAGAGGAGATGGTGGGTGTTTTTGGTTGTTTATTGGCGATTCCCCGACGGTAGAGTTCATGTCTCTTTACGCCAATCAATTATGTATAATGTATAGCTGATTGAGATCGTGCTTATTGTGATATGAATTAATAATTATGAATATGATGCCTCCGTGAGGTCTTATTAATCTCCTTTTATAAAGAGAAATATTCTTGGAGGAAAAGTTAAGCCTCCTTAGGGTTTTCCAGGAATATTATTTCCTTAATTATTGACTGCAAGTGATAATATCAAATCCCGATTTTATAGGAAACAATTCTTATCTCTTTTATCTTACTGCGGAAACCTTCGTGACGGATGGACCCTCGTATCGCAACCTGTGACAGGACCTCCGTGCTGCTGAGGGGGTATGTCATCAAGCCCCAGTCCAAGGGGATGATTTTTGCCAAATGAGCATTGTCTTGGACTATTAATGTTAAATAAAACTTCTTCGAGGTGACGTATGTCGGTTAGTGGAAGCCAGAAAGTCAGTGCACGTATCTCAAGGTGTAATTGTTGGTTAGGGTTACATTATTTCTATGCCTATAAAAGCTTCTGCCGTCCATTTTATTTCTTCATTTATATACTGTCATCGTCCTGTTCCATCTTCTGCAGGTTGGTTGCTTTCCTTTGACTCTTCTTCTCTTTTTTCTTCTTTATTATTATTACATATCGTTATTTATTTATTTATTTTTTGATCTTCCCTAGGTAATTTTCTTGCCGATTACAATATGTCAGCCAAGAGGAAGGTTACTGACATCAATGTTGCTGCTGATGTCACCACAAAAAAGGGAAAAAGTCCTGCAGACGTATCTCCTGTTTCTTTTTTTGGTGATACCTCCCGTAAATTTATGGAAGAGGAGCTACTTTCAAAGGATGTTGGGGAACGGAAAAATCTCTTGGTCCATGGTTTGTGTCGAGAATATGAGTATTCTCAGGATATGTTAAAAGAGTCATAGCATGTTGTTGGGAGTTTACTTGATAGGATAGCGGATCTGGAAAAGCGTTTGACGGAACAGGACGTGGAGATGAAAGCTTTACGTAGGCCTGGGGAGACGTCACGACGAGCTCTTACAAAAAGATTTGGACAATGTTGAACTTCATCAGGAGGTGAAGGCTTTTGTAAAGAAGGTTATTCCTCATGTGTGCGAAACTCTTGCGACAGGCCCACAAGCGGTTAGCTTGATTGACGTGGTGGTAAATGCTTCCAAGAAGAAGGGGGTGTTGTCTGTTACTCACTCTGAGCATGCTCCTGAGTATATCGAAGCGAAGGAAGTGTTCGACCAGGCCATCCTGAAGTTGGCAAGCTATCATAGCAATTATATCCATGATATTACCCATTTGCGCAATTCCGGTGCGTATGATTTCTTGGTCATGAAGCCTGATATGCTAATTATTTCTGTCTTTGAATTTATAATGTTGTATAAATAACTATCTTAAAACTAAAGCACACTAACGGGCAGAGAACCCGGTCTATGCACTATAGTCTAGTGATAAGCTACAGGATCGTTCGCAGGGACGCGTTGCGTTACCTAATCTATTAATGTGTGTAATTCTAGCGGTTCGGGGTTGTCACAATTTTCTATTATACTAATGCAATAAAGTAAATAAAATAGCCGCAACCGCTTATTCAGCGAGAGGCGAGGTCTAAAAGTATTGAATAAAAGCTAATAACAGTAATTAAATTAAAATACTTGTTTGGCATCTACGATCTCATGGTACGACCAAATACTATCCTAGTGGTTTGCTAGACTGTTGAAAACTTCATCACGACTCAGATTCTCGTTAGATTCACTTCGCCTAATTAATAGTGTTGTCGCTAGACTCTTACTACCCTATAAACAAATTCTCGCTAGATTCATTGTTTAAGCATTAATGACCTAAAGTTTGTGTTACTAATACATCTTTTAATTACTCAGCTATTAAGCCATGGCCAGATATAATTATCTCCGGTGACCACAATGCTCGTTTTCAAGTCAAAGGATCGCGTCTGACATTGTTAAGCTGAACATCCTAAATACTATGATTCTGGATCCCTCGGTTACAAGTGAATCACTTTTTACTTCTAGTTATAGACCGACTAGTCATTTTCTGTCTTAGCATATTAGTCCTAGTGTATGATCATAGACAACCATCAGAATTAAACTAATATTTTCAGATATAAAACCAATAGCAATATGAACTACTAATAAATATGAATCTATGACAAACAGTAAACACATTCCAACAGAATCTAAACAAACACAGTAAAACAATAAGCGTCTACATGATCACATTGATCCAAACAAGTATTCATCCTACTAGCCTAACATTGTTAAAGGAATAACAAAGTCTGTGAAGATGAAAGACATTGTTCAAGTAAATAAAGATAAATAGAAAAGATAAATCTAGACCGCGGATGAAGACCAGAAGGTGTTTGAAGCTCCAAAACCTTCTTGGAATCTGCAACTACGAACTAGGGTTGATACTGGGCGGCTAGGGCTGCTGAATCGGCTCTCTCTTAGGGTTTTGAGGGTTAGTTCGGCTTAAATAGTGATTTAAGTCGGTTTCTGCTGTGGGCCGACCATCGGCGCTGGTGGGCTTTCTAGCTGCGTTGGTTCTAGGCTTCATAGGGCCAGCGGCACTGGTAGCTGCTTTTCCTTCTTGTGCGTCTTTGTTTAGCTCCCGAATCACTTCCTTGTGTCTTGTAACTTCATAGGCTTTCTTCTTGAGTTACTTGATGTCATTTACCCTCTCTCGCATCTCCCGTGAACCTGCATAATCATACGATTCATTAAGTACCAATAGTTCCAGAATAATAACTCATTTAAGTATAGAAATGAAGCCTTTCAATAGGGGTTTTTATCACAAAATGGATGCTCATCAAAGCCCCGTTTTGATTGATCAACTGATTACCGTATCGTCCTTGTATTTTTAGATTTCATAGATCTTGGAACTTATGTATTAGAAATGTCCTCGTTTTGCGTGTATATTTTTGCATATGTTGGGTTGGCTGTTTAGGCATCCCTGTCTACTTGTTCCCTTTATTGTATTTGGAGGTAGCGACCCTGTATCTATGGTAAGACAATAAGTCTTCCTGCATTGTCCCTGTGGGACTTTCTGCCCTTATTAAGACGCATAGCCTAATAGATATAAGACTATTGGTCTTTATGTTTTATGTATGTATATATTTGTTTTTGCTAAAATTTTCTGTTTGAATGAAGTACTAAAAAGGCACCATGACCGATATATTATTATTAGGGAAAGATGGGAAACTTAATAGTGAAATTTTTGCAAGTTTGAGCTGTTTGAGGTCCTATCGTCCGGAATCCCTTTGAGTGTTTCCAGCTTGTAAGCTCCGTTTCCGAATGTCGTCTTTACTCGATACGGGCCTTCCCACGTTGGCCCTAATTTCCCTGTATATTCTTTCTCACTAGCACTGTTTAGTCGTAGCACGTAATCCCCGGTTTTAGATGCTGTTGGATTCACCCTCTTATTATAGTACCTTTCAATTTTCTTTTTGAAGGCAGCTTCACGGATAGCTGCAATCTCTCTTCGCTCTTCTAGTAGGTCCAAATCTATTCGTAACTCTTCTGAATTTCCTTCGGTGGCCAACATTTAGTGGGTGGAGACTTGGAATTCTGCTGGTGCTACGACCTCCGTTCCGAAAGCCAAACTGAACGGAGTTTTTCCGTTGCTTCGCTTCGGTGTCGTTCTGTTGGCCCAGAGAACCAAAGGCAATTCGTCTATCCAGCCTTTATGACTTCGTCCTAGTCGCTTTTCTATCCCTTTAATTATTTCTCTGTTGGTTACTTCCACCTGTCCGTTTCCTTGAGGGTGAATGATTGTTTTACTTGCAGCTGTTTACAAAATTCGGGGAAAACTCCTTTTGGCGAATTGCGCCCCATTATTAGATACTATCGTGTGCGGTATTCCGAATCTCCATATGATGTGTCCCACACAAACTTTTTCATTTGGTCTTCGTTTGTTGTGGCAAGCGGTTTTGGGCCCATTATTAGATACTATCAATTGCTACCACCAAAAATTTCTTCTTGTTTTGGGCCTCCAGGAGTGGTCCCACAAGATCAATTCCCCATTGCATGAAGTGCCATGCTGAGATTACTGATGTCATGTCATTTTTGGGCTGTCTCAGGACGTTGGCGTGGAGCTGACATGCTTCGCAGTTTTTTAACAGTGCTGCGGAGTCCTGATGCATAGTTGGCCAAAAATATCCTAATCTCATAGCCTTCGTAGCGACGAATCTTGCTCCTGAATGTGCTTCGCAGATTCCTTCGTGTGTCTCCCTGATGATCATTTCTGCTTGCTTGGGTCCGGCGCATCGGAGCCATGGCGTGACAAACCCTTTCTTGTATAAGTATTTGTCTAGGATCTTGTACTGTGGAGCTTTGACCCTTATTTTTCGGGCTTCGTCCTTATCTGCTGGGAGTATCCCGCTTACTAGAAACTCGTAGAAGGGGGTCATTCAGTTATCGCCGTCTTCCTAAACAAGGTCGGAAATATGTTTTTCTTCAATCGACCTGTAATATAGCAGAAATCGTTCGTGTTCAGGTGCGGAAGTAAGGTGTATAACAATGGTGGATGTGTGTGTGTTAGTGTGTGTAATGAGAGAGATGATCTGTGTGTGGAAAGTTTTAGAAAATGTTATATGCAAAATATGACAAAAGGTTACAAAAGGTTAAGGCTTGAGGGGTATTTATACTCTAAGTAAAATACATAAGCTCCCCCTCAACCTTATATTAAACATACAAATTAACAATGTAAAGAAATACAACTAAGCACTATTTTGAATTCCTAACATTCTCCCCCTTAGTGCTTGGTTGTCTTTCATTGGTTCCTCCTGTTTCTCCTCCTTCTTTTCTCTGCTCGTCTTTTCTTGTTCTTTCTTTTCTTGTAATCTTGAGCTGCTTTTGATGTTGATGGCTTATCATTCATAGAATTCCAGAAAGCTCTTTTTTTGTAACTATTCCAAGAGTCATTCCAATACCTCTTAGGAATGAAATGCCAGTTAGCGTCTTCTGGACGTTCATCGGGCAATCTGATGTTATCTTGAAAGTTAATTGGAGGAATATTATGAGAACCTTGTTCATAACTTGGATTCCAAAGAACCCATGAACCTGTCTCAGTATGAATAATTTCTTCTCTTGGTCTAATTGTTCTGGCAGCAATAAGATCTCTAATCCTTTGACGCATATCAATTGTCTCTTGAATCCTTCTTATATGTCTTTCTCTCTGAATCTGGATGTTTTCATTTTCACGAGGATCAGGATTATCATGTACGGCTCTGAGGAAGAATAAACAATATTTCAAAGTGCCATCTGAATACTTGGGAAAATCAGATGCACGGACAAAGATTTTTCCTCTGAAGCTGTTAATGAAAACAAATCCATCCAATTCTTCTATTGGATCTCCAATGTGATAAGAATTCAATTCATATCCTCCTGCTCTCTGATTTGGTCTCGTGAGATTGATTATTCTTGTTCTCCTTTCTAGACCAATTTGGAAATCATTAAACTCATAATATCTGATTAAAGCCTGAATGTGACTCTTCAAAGCTTCATAAGCAATGAGTTGATCTGGAGTCTTTGTAATCAGATGAGCATACTGGTTGTAGAGAAAGAGGATGTCAGAGATTGGCAAGTATTGGAAAGATTCTTCATGAACAACATAAATGTGACCATCAGCTCTACGAACTCTAAATCGGACAAGTCTTTGGTTCTGATACTTGATAAGAGCAATCAATGTTAACACTCTTGTAATCGGACTCTGGAACTGATTATACCACTCTTCACTTCTTACTGAACTTTCAGCATTCACAATCTCTAAGTATGCATCTCTTTGATTTTTATGTCTGAATAGAAAGAATGCTCTCAATCTATTCAAGGTCATGTTGAGTCTTTCCTCAGATGAGTAATAAATTGGGAAGGCTCTTTCTTCAATGTATCTTGCCCTGCATACTAACTCTTCAGGTCTGACATTCAAATCTGCATTTGTGCATAATTCTCATAAAAATACCCTTCATTTATTTGCCAAATTCTATCTCGAGTAATTCTTGGATGTCTAACTCCCATGCTAAGCTCTCTTGGAGTGTCAAGATTATTTGTATCTCTCAGATCATAGATAATCTCTTCAAAGATATCTTTGTCAAATTGTTCTTGAGACATAGCTGGTCTTGGTGGAGCATCATTAGAATCATCCGAATCAGAATCACTATCATTATCAATCCTATTCCCTGGTTGAAACGGATCAGGATCACTTGATTGATCAGAACTTGATGTTGTTGAGTAATAATGAGAGATGTATTTAACAAGCGGAGGCAAATCATCTGAATCAGAATTATGAACTTGATGAGCTTGAGATGATGATGGATATCTACACTTTGACTTTGATCATGCTTTTCAACTTCTTCTTCAACTTCTTCCACATTTTTAAATCTTTCTTGCTCAGGTATCTCTTGATCTTGATTTCCTTCTGTTGTATCATTTTGAGCAACATCAGCAACATTATCAGCAACATTTTCTTGAACACTTGCTTCTTGTGTTATGTTATGACCCTCTCCACTATCTTGAATATTCTCCCCCTCGGGTTGATCATCAGGATTTTGATCATCCCGACTCCTTAAGATAGTGGCCGGTCGACATTGTTGTTCAAGCTCAGTGATTCTCTTTTGAAGAGCTTCATTTTCAGCCTTATGCTTAGTGTCAGTATCCAAGAAATGAAGATATGAGAGAATTGAATGACATATGGCTTTCTTTGGTGGGTTCAGATTAGGCTCTTCAGATCTTAATCTACGAAGGACTGCCATAATGAGAGTATCAGTGGATATACCACTTTCATGAAGCCGACTTGCTGTATAGTCATTCAGATAAGTATCACTAATATCAGATTCTGATGAAGATGAAGAACTTGAAGAATAATCAGGAGAATCAGGATCAGGAAATGGTTGTTGAATTGGAATGGTTGACAAAGGAATAATAGTTGTAACAGTTGAAATATGAGGTGTAGAAGATGTTGAAATTGGAGTAACAACAGATGAACCAATTCTAAGTGTACCACCAGTAAGCAATCTACGTGGTGATGAACTGGTTTGAGCCATGGGAAGTTTACCAGTAATAGTGTATCTTGAAGCACGTAATACACTTTCTTGTCCTTGTTCAATTCCTTCAACCAAATGAGTCACAAGATTACGAACAATCGGGGATAGTGTTACACCAATTGGAGATTCAGAAATCGGAGTATCCGGAGTAACAGAAACTGGCACATCAGTAGTTCCAAGTGGTTCTACTGAGTGACCTGACGACATCATAACTGTCACAGGATTTCCTGTTGATTCAAGAGTTTGAACAACAGTTGATGATTCGGCTTCACAACCAGAATCTTTTGGAAAGTGGACAAACATAACACCGGTGTCACTTAGATCAACCATTAAACCCAAAGCACGAATAGCCGCAGCAACTGCTCGAGCTCGAGAGAGTTCAAACTGTCGCTGAGCCAATTCAGCTACACGGGTGCCTTCGTTCAAAGCTGGCATAATGTTAGCAATGGAAGGACTTCCAAACAATCCTCGAGAGGGCACTGAAGCCGAGCTCTCTATTGTGAAAAACGATCATACTCAAAGCGAGATCTTATGAATGTTTTCTTTTTGATATTAACAGGAATGGACTTCCTGCGGCCTTGAAGATATGTCGGTGGAGGAGATAGGAAAACAGTTGTAGATATTGTTGATGAAGGAATATGAGTTGGAATTTATTGTGATTGAGGCATTACTGGGGGTTCAGGGGTGATGATTTCTGGAAGTGGTGTTGATTGAAATGGTGATGAATGTCTTTGTGGTGATGGTGTTCTTGGTGATGGTGATCTTCTGATATTTGAAGTTTTAGGAGGTGGTGATCGGATAGGTCTTGGAGTCCCAGACTCAGAGATAGTATTCTCAGAAGATGTAGGAGAAGAAGGTTCAGCTGGTGTTTTTCTTTTCAACTGCTTTTTCTTTGAAGAACTTCCCTTCTTCTTCTTCTGTTGATGCACTTTCTTACTTAACTTTAACACAAACATTTCACCTTTCTGTTTCTTACCCTTTGGCCTACCTGAACTGGTTTCACCCTCACTCGCTTTTCTTTTCCTCTTAGACCCCTCACTTGGCAACCTATGCACAACTTGGGTAGGAACCGGGAGGCTTTCCGGTCCCAGAGTTGTTCTAATCTAGTCCAAGTATGCCTTCTTGGCATCATCAGAATTAGGAACCATATCAAGTAAGAATGATGGAATCAGATAAGAATAGTTAGGAATACCAGAGTCTCTAACAAACTTGAAAGGATGAGTAACAACTTTCCCTGTTTCAAGAAGTCTTGGAATATGCTTCTTGTTCCTGAATATACTGCGAACAATTGCTGAGAGAAATCTGATGAATGGAATGTACTTCTTGGGAGCAGATATTTTTCCATTTACTGCAACTATCAGCTGATCCCAAAGAAGTTGAGCAATATCATAGTGCTGATTGAACACAAACCCATAAAATATATACAACATTGTCTGGGTCATGTTATCCATTCCTCTTGTATATGGATGAAAACAGTTGCTGAGAACAGAAAATACATAGTACCAAATCCTTGGTAACTTCTTCAGCTTGAAATCAGTTGTTTTGGTTAAAGGACCTTCATAACCAAGTGAAATCAAGGCAGCAAACATCACATTATTTGACTCAAATACATCATAATCATTTCTCCCATTTGAGTTTGCTTCTGGTAGCCTTAAATATCTTCTGAAATCATCCAAATTGAATTCGAAGTCATATGTGGTCTCTCCAGAACGAAGTTCAAATTGAAAATGGCCTTGTCGACGATGTTCTGGAGATTTAACTTTGGCTTTAGTCCTTGACGAAGATGGATCTTGTGGTTGCACAAAGATAATAGATCTCCACATATCAAATAAATGTGATTCAGCAAGATCAACATCTACTGTGAGAGCATGAGTAAGAGGATGATTGTGGAAGATTGCTGAAATGATTGGAAAGCCGGGAGCATTGAAAGGATCATTCAGATATCTATTATTTCTCATATTGATGGAATTTCCGGCTGTGAGAATTTCTTCAATCGATTCATTTATGGCAATCTCTTCATCATGTCCAACCTCTTCTTGATGATCCATTATTTTTATATTTTTCTGATTTTAAGACATAAAAACTTTTAACACACACAGAAAAATAATATTTGAATAGCAAATAACAAGGTTCACACAAACAATTTATATAAGATACAAGGAGGTTCACAAAGGCGATCAACTCAGTGTATCCTTTATAAATCATTTGTTATGAGAAAATAAACACAGAATAGTTGTAAGTCCCTCGATAGTTATAGATCGCTCTCGAGATCGTCTACGATTATGTCGTGAGTGCGGAATCCTCACGAGATAACTAGTTTGATTAGTAAACTGGTATATCGCTAATTATCAAGTAAATAATCAGCCGTATTGTGCTATCTTCGTTTCTATAAGCTATAGAACGAACTTAGGTGTCTGGAGTACTTGTATGTCGAAGATCTATATCTTAGGGTATTCGTTCGTATATATATGTTCTTACGAACTTAGCTGCCAGCCCATCTAACGAAGTTAACTTTCGTTTGTACCAAACGAAGTTTATCTTCGTTTGCCTCTAACGAAGATATACTTTATCTTCGTTAGATGTAATACTTGGTTATATTCCTAAGTGTTTCATCTTAAGGAATCCTAACACATATTATGTTTGTACTTGTATATCACACAACAAACATCATACACACATATATATATATACAACTCCAAAACATGTAATCGATCATTACCAAAACATAAAGTCCATAATCTATCAATTACATATATAGATACGACATAAATTAACATAATGTTTCAATCTAAACAACATATTAAATCTAAGTTGCTGTTGTCACATCAACGTGCATCAACAAACTCCCCCTTGACAGCAGCACCTTCGATTTCTTAGTCTTCAAAATCTGATCATTCATCAAACAACAATCTTTTGCTATTTGCATGAATATCTTCATGTAAGCAGAGCTGAAGTATCTTACGATATCTACTTTCTTCATGCTTCCAAAATGGCAAAAACGAGCACTCCGTATCGTATAACTTCCTCAGATCATTTCTTGAGAAGTTCACCAGCTGCATCGGATCATAAACTCTTCTCAACAAAATCTGCTTCTTTGAATCTGCATACATTTTGGCTTCACCAGAATTTCGATCAATTTCCCAATTATCCATCTTGTCCAAGACATCTTATGCCCATTTCTTGGCAGGAACCTTGATCATACATTTAATATCATGTTGAACAAACTCAACTGTTTTATCTGGCTTAACCACTCTTTTCTTCGATCTTGGCTCAATCTTAAATTGTGGTTTATCAGAATCTTTCATGTTCTTCCTTAACCAAAAATCTTTTCTAAGATTCTTACCAACAACGTCAGCTAAGCCATCATCACTTGGATTGATAATCCAGTTATTTCCAAGCTCATGTAAATCTTCTTCACACAAACTTCTGAAATGTCTCTCACACCATGCTAAGTACTGACAACCTTCTGGTCTTTTAAGCACAAACAACTTCAATTCATCATCATAAAACCAACTCCAGATGATTGTCTTGTACTTTGCAGCATCTTTATCTGAGATATGAGTCCAATACAAATTCGGTTTCCACGTTTCCCTATGTACTATCCAATCATTTACTCTTTTCTCGGGAACACGTCGATCCACAATATGTAATGAATCATCATCTCTGAGAGAAACTGGAAAATCATTTGAATTGAATGGTCTTGTCACATTAATCTCATATTCAGATGGAATCGACACATCACCATTCTTAGCATACACAACAAAATGTATAACTTGAGTTAGGCTGCTGAATGGGACTTGAAGCATTCTTTCTCTAATATCTGATCTCTGCTGATCCAACACTCTATTTTCTTCAATCAACGGATCTTCAGGAATTGAGTCCCACACTTCATCAAACCCATAAGGCTTCTTGAATATATCTAGATTTGGTTCAGGGACAAATTCGCCTTCCTCGAGCTCATCACCATCAAAGAATAAATCTGTATAATCTGGATCATCTATTTAAATTTACACAAAATGAACACCAGAATAAAAGAATAAACATAATAATTATAATAAAGATGAAATGTACTTGTATTAAAATAAGATAAATTACATTTTCATTACATAAAATGTCATAACTTATTACACACAATCAAGTATACATTCTATCTATCAATCTTTATCATAGACAAAATTAGAAACCTGAATCACGAGGAGCACCAGAAGGACCAGCACCAGAACCAGAAGCACCTTGCTGAGAAGTTTGAGAAGTATCACCTCCTGTCTCCCCCTCGATCGCTGCACCCTTTCCTCTATCTTCAACTGGGCGAGAAACATTCCTTGCAGCAGCATTATCAGCATCATCATCGTCATTCTGACGTCGTGGTTGAACCGCTGCATAAACCTTTGCACTCTCCTAGTGATCATCGCCAAATTCCATTTCAGATCCATTTCTTCAACATCATCTGGATCTATTTGGTCATAATCTTCATCAATGAGTGCTGGATCCGTGATCCTCCCAGCAACAAAAGCTTCATGTGTAGCACACATTGCAGCAAAGACATTCATCCTTCCCTCAGCAGATTTCATATCCATAGGCATAGACTTGTAACCAGCAGAAGTAGATGAAATGTTACCAAACGACATATTTCCAGGCTTGGCATTCTCATTTGTCTTTCGAGCCTTGAAACCAGCATCAGAAGCCATGAAACCTGCAGAATCATCTCCATCCATAACACAATTAGGACCTTCTTTCGTGCCAGAAGAACCAACTCCAGAAAAGAATGCATTAATATCAGCTGTAGGATTCTTCATAGTGGCATGATAAAGAGATGGATCTTGTGTGAAGTTGTCTTGGAGATCCTTTGCCTTATCCTTCATTTCTCTGTTTCTTAATGTGGATATAACACCATCTATACGAAGAGATGCATAATCAGCTCTTTCTTGCAATCCATGACGAAATTCTTTATAAGCTTTCGGCAGACCATCCAAGAATTTATCCACTATCTCAGTAGGAGTATACTTAAGATCAAAATAGGCTAACTCAGCAAGAAGATGTTGAAATCTCAAGATAAGATCCTCAACTAGTTCGTTCTTGGTAGCATTAAAGCAATCAAATTGTTTCTTAAGCATCTTAACTCGATTTTGCTTCAATAATGGATCACCTTCACAGTGAGCTTCAATAGCATCGAACAGTTGCTTGGAAGTCTTGTACTCCTGTTTAGGAAACAAGTGCACTAATTCTTGAGGAATGCACATTCTAAGAGTAGAAAGAGCCTTAACTTCAACAGCATACAAGGATTTTTCTTCACCTTTTAATTCTCCTACTTTGTAATTAGTTGTAACACCGTTTACAGTAAGAGTTGGCCATTCATATCCTTCAGTGATCATAATCCACATATTCAAATCTTCTCGTTGAATATAATCTTCAAATCGACCTCTCCACGCCCAGAAGTCAGCCAATGAAACTAACTTCGGTGGAGAATTAGTACGTCCAACGAGATGATCATGATAGACAAGAGAATTCAGGTATTGAGCAACAGCAGTGTTGGTTGACGAGGAAGCCATTTTGAATTTTTTTTTTTTTGCACTGAACGAAGATAGATCTTAAATTCGTTTGAATGAGAGAAACGAAGATAGGATTAACTTCGTTTGCAGGAGGAAACGAAGATAGAATTATCTTCGTTTGAAGGAAAGAACGAAGATAAAGCAAAATCCGTAAGGTGAGAGTAACGAAGATAACTTGAAATTCGTTTGAAGGAACTTAACGAAAATAAAGCTAAAAACGTTGGAAGAACTCGAAACGAAGATGTGGTTAATTTCGTTTTCTAAATTCGTTTGAGAAAACGAAGTTAGCGACAGTAAGGGTGTCGGGAGGTTGATTTTCAGAGAAAAGAATCAAACAAAACGATCTCGAACCTTCGATAAGAAATCGATTGGCTCTGATACCACTTGTAAGTCCCTCGATAGCTATAGATCGCTCTCGAGATCGTCTATGATTATGTCGTGAGTGCGGAATCCTCACGAGATAACTAGTTTGATTAGTAAACTGGTATATCGCTAATTATCAAGTAAATAATCAGCCGTATTGTGCTATCTTCGTTTCTATAAGCTATAGAACGAACTTAGGTGTCTGGAGTACTTGTATGTCGAAGATCTATATCTTAGGGTATTCGTTCGTATATATATGTTTCAGGTCGAACTGGGCTTGCTGGGCTTTGTTCTTACGAACTTAGCTGCCAGCCCATCTAACGAAGTTAATCTTCGTTTGTACCAAACGAAGTTTATCTTCGTTTGCCTCTAACGAAGATATACTTTATCTTCGTTAGATGTAATACTTGGTTATATTCCTAAGTGTTTCATCTTAAGGAATCCTAACACATATTATGTTTGTACTTGTATATCACACAACAAACATCATACATAACACACATATATATATATACAACTCCAAAACATGTAATCGATCATTACCAAAACATAAAGTCCATAATCTATCAATTACATATATAGATACGACATAAATTAACATAATGTCTCAATCTAAACAACATATTAAATCTAAGTTGCTGTTGTCACATCAACGTGCATCAACAATAGTTAAACGCATATTTTCCATATATAAGTTTACAAAGAAGTTCACAAAGGCGATCAATTCTTTGTACTCTTATATACTTTGATATGTATAGAACTTTGAAAATAAGATATAATCATATAAGTATGATATATTTGAGAATAATAAGGAAGTACACAAAGACGTTTGATTCCTCGTATTCCAAAATATATGACAATTATATGATCATACAAAGCAATTTGTCACTCCACACAAGAATAAAAGGAAAATAAAAATTTTGAAAGGAAAAAAAATTTCTAAGTATAAAAAAAATCAGAACGATCTAAATTAGATCGTTCTGAGTAAAACTCAGTTAAAAGGAAATGAAACGATCTAAATTTAGATCGTTTTGAAAGATTTAAAGAAAAAATAATGAAGTATGGAAAACTGAAGATGAAACGATCTAAAATTAGATCGTTTTAAACCTTTATTTGAGAAACAGTTTAAGTATGGGAAAAAGGAAGTAAAACGATCTAAAAGAGATCGTTTTAAGTTTCTCATGAGAGAGAGAAAAAAAATGTTAAGTATGGGAAATAAAAAGTAAAACGATTTAAAAGAGATCGTTTTAGGTTTTGTCAGTTTTAAGAAAAAACTTTTGAAGTGAAGAAAAATGAAACGATCTAATTTAGATCGTTTTTGGAAAAATTTTGAGAAAAACTTCACTTCACCATTTTAAGGATTTTCTAACACTTAAAAATATAAAGCGAAATCAAATTCATTATCTTTCCTTACATTTAAAAGTATCAGTTTTGAGCAAACCGAATTCATAAGAATTCAATTACCCATCAATAGAATTCCAAACACAGTTTCAAACCACACAGCGATCAGACCCAAGAACGATCCAAATTAGATCGTTTTGGTCTCAGTCTCAAGGGATTAACAAAGAAATAACATGAAAAGTGAACAGGAAAGGTGAATGATAAACTTATTTTACTCCCCAGTCGTTTAGAAATCAAAACGATCTAAATTTAGATCGTTTTAGATTCAAACAACTCTAAAATAAAATATCTTTGTCAAACAAGAAATATTAGCCAAACAGACAATTACTTCAGCACACACAATGTATCAAAATGAAATTTAAGCATAGCTAAAACATTTAGAAACATAATAACCAACATCACAATGACATAAACCATCTAAAATGAACTTAACAGAATTTGAAGATCAAACACTGATCATACTTTCACAAGAACAGGGGGGGAAGGGTTTTTGAATTTTCAAAAACATCAAATAAAGCATTTAAACATGTAATAATTATTTACACATATCCTAAACATGCTTCTAATTCACACAGTCAACACAGAATTACTAACAGAAATGAGAAATTCAAGAAAAATCGAAGAAATGAAATCTACATTCAATTCGAAATAGTACCTGTGGATGTGATTGAAATTTGATGATGTTATGGAAAGAAATGATCACAGAACGATTTGAAACAAAACCCTTAACTTTTTTTGATGATCAGCAACAAAAAAATTTTATGATGATTTTGGGTGTGTAAGTGTTATTTTTACTGGTAAATGTGATTTAAATAAGAAGAAGAAAAAAAATGGTTTTTCCCACCTTAAAGAAAAAGAATAAGGAAAATGGGTCGGGTCAGGCTGACTGGATCGGGTTTGGTTATCTGGGTTGGGTATGGATTAAATTGGTATTGGGCTCAATTTGTTTTTTGGGCTTTTTCATATAACAGAATTTAAAACAATAATAATAATAAAAACAAAACAAAACAAACAAAAAAAATATTTTTATGAATTTTAAATTTTCAAATTTTATATTTTGTTTTTCTAAAATAACAATGAGTTTCTAATCAAATAGTGCAAATACACAAACTTCCCCTTGATTCATGAATTATCCTTTCTCTCCCCCTCAAACATTGCATGATATAAAACATATTGCACGCAAGCATAATATCAATGTTTGACAGATAATGAATGAACTTAGAGAGATGGAGGATTTTACAAAACATGCAGAGGCAATTAAGCGTATTGGTAATGAGCACTTATTTGAGATGGTTTCTTTGAACAGAAACTCATTCCAGGATCATGTATTGAATATTTTCCAAAGTGGAAATACGTAACACAGACCTTTATTACCTACAAAAAAAATTAAGTTGTTTTTGGTACCCACTGTTGAATGGGTCCTTTTGGGTTAGAAAAATTGGTCATGGTATACAAATGAAGTTTACAAACAAGAGGTTTACTTATTGAATTTTTCACTTGATGGTGATTTTTTGTTTTATTGTTTGAAAATTTGGGATTCTGTTTCTTTGGAGTTTTGACAGTGAACCAACCATACTGATCCCTATAACTAGTTATACCCTTAGATGTTTCTTTTGTGAGGAAAACTTGATTAGTTTTTGACATCTTGGATATTGAACTATGTTTAGAGATAGTTTTAAGAGCAGAGGTTCTAGAAACAGATGAAACATGAACCTTAATGGTGTTCTTACCTTTGATAGCTGGTGCATGCTGACTTTTGGGTGAGTAAAATGAAGTTGGAGCAATCTTAGATTTAGATTCCTTATTTGGTTCAACTTTAGGCTTTTTGAAAGAAAGTTTTTTTACTTCTTTTTCAATTTTTGATTGACTTTTTGGTTGAGAACCAGTTTTTGTAGTCATCTTTTCAATCAATGCTTTTGCTTTAGCCTTAAGATTTTCAGGAATCTCAATTTTATGCTCTAAAGTCACTTTACTTTGGTCATTAGGTGTGATCACAGGGGTTTCAAAAGAAAGTACCTTCTTGACAGAAGCAAGACGTTTAGCCTTCAAAGCTTGAATTTTCTCTTCAATCTTGAAAAATGATGATAACATTGTTGTGGACATATCTTGAATTTCTTGAGAGGAGATGCTATCATCCTGCAGTACTTTTGTAGAAATCTCACTTCCATTGGATGGAGTGGAGCAATAATCAAAATTATGATTAGTCATCATATGGGTAGGGGTGGTCTCACTTACCTTTGGGGAATAATCTTGAGTTTTCAGATGTTCAATGACCTTTTGTTGAGACTCAACTTTTTGTTTTAGGTTTTCAGTTTCTTTTTCCAATATGGTAGTTGGAATATAACCTCTGTGAGAAATTGATTATGAAGACACTTGTTGAGACTCATTTTCTTTCACTGAAATGTTGTCTATTTCTTCTAACTCATAAATTGATCTGTTATGAGTTTCTTTGTAAGCATCATTAAGAGCAACATAATCAATGTTTATTTGAATTGGTTTTGGTCTTTCAACATCATCTGACTCAAAGTCATCCTCAGATGGTCTGATGAATTCTTGAATCATGCCAAGGTGAAGAAATTTTTCATCATACAAAGCACCAAGATCTTCTTTTTGAATTTTTCTCTAAATGTGCTGGATTCTCACAACCTAAACCAAAAAGAAGTTCTGATTTATCAATCTTTGATTTATTGTAATAAGCAGTGAAATCCAAAAAAGGATTTTGTTCTATTTTGTAGATTTTCTTTTGGTAGAACAAAATGTTTGCTTTCAAATCCTCAACTTGTTTTTGAAGAGTTTCAATCTCAACTCCTTTGAGAAAACAAGAACTGTTTAAGTCAGAAATCTGTCTTTCATGTTTTTCACAATTTGGTCTCATATCTTTCATTTTGTTTGTGAGAAACTCAACATCTGCTTGTCTTGCATTTGCTCTTATCCATTCATTGGTTTTCTCAAGCTGTAAGGTCTCAATGGTTTGCTTGAGTGAATGGACAGTCTTTTCAAGGTCTTGACATTTATTGGTTAAATGGGCATTGGGTGAAACAACTTGAGAACTGTTACTTGACAAGTGCATTTCTTTCAAAGAGTCATAGTTAACTTTGAGAGCATCATGAGCTATTGAGAGTTGAGAAAAATCTTCGTTAAGTTTATCAAACTCTTGTTTAACTATGTTCAAATTTGTTTTCAAAGTAAGATTTTGCTTTGTCAAAGTATCAGCAGTTGTTTGAAGAGACAAGTAGTCAGTTTGAGTAAAAAATTGTACCTCTTTAGATGAAATGTCTGAATTGATTTTGATTGTTGTCATTTGAAATGATTGAATTACAACTTGAAAAAAAATTGTTATTTTTAAGTTTTGAGTCAAAAAAAACTTGAATTAGAAAATGAAACTAGAACGATCTAAATTTAGATCGTTTTAGAATCTTGAAAAAAATTTTCTAAGTGATGGAGAAGAAAGAAAAAGAAAAAAAATGAAACGTTCTAAAAAAATCGTTTTGAGGAATTGTAAAGAAAAATTAGAACGATCTAAATTTAGATCGTTTTAACAATTTTGGGTGAAAAATTTTCTAAGTATGAAAACTTTGAAAATTTGGGCAGAGTAACATAATGATTTGGAAGATTTTGAGCAAAACTAATCTCAAGGAGATCAGTTACCCAAGGAAGTGTGTGATTCCCAATCACAACAACTTCAGAATCACGATCCACACAACACACAATTCACACTGAATTACAAAAGCTAGAACGATCTAAATTAGATCGTTTTAACTTCAAAATGGCCAAAAACTAGAACGATCTAAAAGAGATCGTTTTAGTTCCTCCAGAAGAGATCGTTTTGTATACCTGCAAATATAAACAGAACAGACAGAATAGTCGGTTTTTGATACAAAATTGGTCAATTCTCACTCAATTTTGAGAATTAGGATTTGATCCAAACATCAAAATGCTCAGAAAATGATCGCGCACAACCCTAGAAACAATTCCATGTCTCAAATCAACTTAATTGTGAAAATCAAATTTTGATCAAATTTTCTAAAATTTTGGTTTTTAATCAAAACTTTGAATTTGATTCTGAAACTTAACAGGATGTTTTGAAATATGATTTGGAATGTATTTGTGAACAAAAACTGGAAAATTGAATGATAATTGAAGGTAAATTGTTGAAGAACAGAAATGGCGGCAAATAGTTTTGCTTTGAACACGAAGAAGAATTTGAACAAAAATTCAACGAATCTATATTGAATTTGTTCTGGATCGTCAACAGATTGTTGTTTAGCTCTGATACCACATGTAATATAGCAGAAATCGTTCGTGTTCAGGTGCGGAAGTAAGGTGTATAACAATGGTGGATGTGTGTGTGTTAGTGTGTGTAATGAGAGAGACGATCTGTGTGTGGAAAGTTTTAGAAAATGTTATATGCAAAATATGACAAAAGGTTACAAAAGTTTAAGGCTTGAGGGGTATTTATACTCTAAGTAAAATACATAAGCTCCCCCTCAACCTTATATTAAACATACAAATTAACAATGTAAAGAAATACAGCTAAGCACTATTTTGAATTTCTAACACGACCTTTCTTTTAATACTTCAACTAACACCTGTTTTTCCAGATGTCCAAACGTGAGCGAAGCTAACTTGCTTAAAGCATCCGCCTTTTTGTTTTGGTTCCTTCTGATATGTTCTATCTCAAAGTGGCTAAAACACTCCATCAATTCTTGTACCTTCCGCAGGTATAGTTTCGTAGTACCCTGCTTAGCTTCGTATTCTCCTTTTACCTGGCGTGCCACTAATTAGGAATTGACGTATATGCAGATATTGTGGATCTTCATATCTTTTGCGATTCGAAGCTCTGCTAGTAATGCCTCGGACTCAACTTCATTGTTCGTTACCTCGAACTCGAACCTTAACGCGTAGGTGAACTCTTCGTTATCCGGGATGATCATCATTAAGCCGGCTCCGCAACCATCATAGCTGGCTGCCCCCATCAGTATACAATTTCCATGTGTCAATTTCAACATTTCCTATTACTTCTAGTGACACAGAGTGTGTCTTCGAGTCTTTGTCTTTGTGAACTTCACTGATGAAGTCGGCCAGCACTTGTCCCTTGATGGCATGTCTGGCCCTAAATTCTATGTCGTGTTCTCCTAGTTCGATGGCCCACTTGGCTACCCTCCCGGATTTTTCTAGTTTCAACAGGATTTGTTTTATCAGTTTATCGGACAACATGACGATAGGATGCGCTTGAAAATACCTTCGTAGCCTTCGTGCTACGTGAACCAGTGCTAGGGCCAGTTTTTCTAATTCTGGGTAATGGGCTTCAGCACCCTGCAGAACTCTACTCACGAAGTAAATTGGTATTTTCTGCCTGTCCCGTTCGGCTACTAGCACAGCGCTAACTCATTCGTGCGAAGCTGCCAAATACATATAGAGTATTTCTTTCGGTTTTGGGGCCGTTAGTGTTGGTAATTCTGTGATGTATTCTTTCATTTGTTCCAGGGCTTCGTCTGCTTCCTTTGTCCATGTGAAATCCCCCTTTTAATACCTTGAAGAATGGGAGCTTCTTGTCCGCTCCTCGGGAGAGGAAACGGTTGAGGGCGGCAAGTTTGCCATTCAAGCTTTGAGCCTCTTTAATCATTTTTGGTGCAAATATCTGTTTCAACTTATTCACTTTGGAAGGGTTCATGTGGATGCTTTTGTTGCTAATGTAGCATCCCAATAATTTTCCCTCTTCCACGCCAAAGGAGCACTTCTTAGGATTTAGCTTCATATTGATCCTTTGGAGGTTCCCGAAGGTTTCCAGGATGTCTTCTATGATGCCTTACCCATCTCTGCTTTTAATGACCATATCATCAACGTATGCCTCCAAGTTCCTTCCTATCTGTGTGGCGAAGGCTTTGTCAACCAACCTTTGATACGTAGCTCCTGCATTTTTCAGACCGAATGGCATTTTTCGATAGCAGTAAGTTCCTTTACTCGTGTAGAAAGCTGTTTTGTCTTCATCTTCTTCAGCCATTTGTATCTGATGATACCCCTTATATGCATCTAGGAAACATTTCAGCTTGTGCCCTGCTAGCGATTCCATCTTCCAATCGATCTCTGGTAGGGGGTAACAATCCTTCGGACAAGACTTGTTGATATTTGTGAAATCGACGCACATTCGCCACCCCCCATCACCTTTTTTCACCATGACCGGGTTTGCGATCCAAATTGGGTAAGTGGATTCCCTTATTATCCCTGCCTTAAGCAACTCATCTACTTCTTTTCTGGCGGCTTCGTGTCTATCAGCAGAGAGGCTGCGTTTCTGATGAACCAGCTCTATATGCTTTCGTTCGTTCAGACGGTGTTCTGTAACGAAGGATTTTCCTTCTAACGTTAGGACCCTCGGGACCCCTATCATGTCCGCATATTCCCATGCGAAAATATCTTTGTTGGATTGCAGTAGCTTCTTGAGCCTTTATTTGCATTCGTCTGAGAGTTGAGCGCCTATAGAGATTGTCTGATCCGGGAAGTCTGGGTTGACTACTATCTTCATTGCGTCTTCTTTTTCTTGCGTTTCTCTTGTGGTGGATGCGTCCCCTTCATCTATCCTTTTCACATCGTTAACTTGTTTTATTGGCTCGTAAGACGAGTAGATCGTGCCTATCCTTACTTCGGATCGGAACTTAACGATTCTGTGTATTACTGAGGGGACGATTTCCATCCGCTGCATCGCAGCCCTTCCCAAAAGTATATTCTAGGGCGACGGAGATCGTACTGTTGAAAGGTCCAACGTTTCGGTCCTTTCATGTATCCCACTCTTGATGGTGATGTCTAGGTCGATCTCCCCTAGTGGCCATGCGTGTTCTCCTGAAAAGCCGACCAACGGGCCTCGGGAGTCCGATTTTCAGGAAGTATTGCCTCCGGCAATTTGAGGAAGCAATGCTCAAAGATGACATCATATTCGCTTCCGCTATCCATATATACCCTACGTACTTCTATGTTGAATATCACAGCTTGAATAATGAGGGGCTCATTGGAAGGCTTGCTTTCTCCTAAGGGATGGAAGTAGAAACCTTCTGGTGTCACATCAGCCTGGTTTAAGCTGCTGGCTATTGCTTGACGAATTGCCAAGGTAGATCTCCTATTTTGCAAGGGTCTATTTTTGTTCTTTACCATTCTTCCGCAGCGTGAGTGCACGGAAATCTTTATTGCTTTGAATGACGTGAAGGTCCCATGGATGGCGCCAAATGATTGTACACCAAACCGAGGTTAGCTCTAGAAGAGGAGATGGTGGGTGTTTTTGGTTGTTTATTGGCGATTACCCGACAGTAGAGTTCGTGTCTCTTTACGCCAATCAATTATGTATAATGTATAGCTGATTGAGATCGTGCTTATTGTGATATGAATGAATAATGATGAATATGATGCCTCCGTGAAGTCTTATTAATCTTCTTTAATAGGGAGAAATATTCTTGGAGGAAAAGTTAAGCCTTCTTAGGGTTTTCCAGGAATATTATTTCCTTAATTATTGATTGCGGAAACCTTCGTGACGGACAGACCCTCGTATCGCAACCTATTACCGTGACAGAACCTCCGTGCCGCTAAGGGGGTATGTCATAAGCATATACTGTTGTATGTAGTAAAACTAAGTTAAACCCCTGTGTTGGATGATAACATTATACACTAATAGATAAGCTGTAATATTATAATAAGTATATACTATATGTTTTTTTTAATATATATAGACCAGTAAAAACTATAATGTAATAAGTTTATTAGAAAGTATTATAGTATAATTTTGAGTTTTGTATTACTCGTTTTATAATTATATATATAACTTCAAAAAAATTGTATTAACAAAAAAACTAATCATAGCAAAAAAACTTACTTAGCAAAAGAAAAGAAATGCCATATAAGTCCAAAATGGTCATTTTTTAGTTATATAGAAAGAAATAGTAATTATTTTTAAATTTATAAATTTATTATTAAAAAAACAAATAAAAAAGTTTTAATAAAAACTTTAAAACAAGTAAAAAAGTTTTAATAAAAATTTTAATCAGACAGATTACAAATCAATTAATATTCATAAAATAAAAAAATAGTTTTAGTAGTATAATGGATATGATTCTTTTACCAAAACTTTCAAAAATTCTTATTCACAACTCTTGCAAGAAAGACGTATAATTGACCGTTAGCCCCTAAATAAAACAAAAACTCTAAGTATAATATTTTATTTTTACAAAAATTGCATAATTAACTAACTTGGCCATAAAAGGGGGAAAAAGTACGAAATCAATAAAAAAAAAATTGCTAACAATAACGAAATAGTTAAAATACAATTACAGTGCACTTAAAAATATTACCAAATAAATATTTCATAATAAAATATTAGTTTTCACAAAGAACAAAAAAACAATATTAGTGGGTCATAAAAATAATTTAAAAGAATATAAGAAAATACTAGAACGGGAATACCGGATATACCAAAAATATCGAACGATAGTGAATAGTAAAAATACCAGTATTTAAAACATTGATAAAAAAATCTAAAATTTAAAAGAGCTTGATGTTAAGGATTGCAATATATTTGATAATACTTGTACTTCGAAATATGATATTGGTTCCGTCCATATATATGAAAACATTTAAAATTAGATTAGATTTGAAGTATGTAATATCTCATTTATTAATTAATTTATTTCCAAAATAATAATAAGAGGTTTAAATATAATTATTGATTTGAATTTCATCATTTACATGGCAAGATTTTAAATTAATTTATGAAAAAATTATACTTAAGCAAAAAGCTTAGTTGACAAATGATAATAATAGACACATAATCACTTTTATATTATCTCTTAATTATATAAAAAGAATATACTATGTAGGAATCATTACCCTTATTTTTTTAGCTTTTAGATTGGAATAATGATGTAATTTAATAATTAATATATTAATTATTTTGATTTGATTCAGTTTTAAACTATATATTGTTAGATTATATTAGGTATATTTTACAGATTAATATTGATCTGGCATGCGCACATAAAAGTATTGATTTTGGTTCATTTTTGGTATGCAAATTTCTCGAACTTTTTTCACTCCTAATTATATATACTATTCGATCTTCACTTCAAAATAATAAATCTTTGTTACCGTATATTGTTTTCCTCCCAATATGTCGATATATATGGATCAAGACATGAGAAAATTGAAGTGATTGTATTTTATTGACACGATAAAAGAAAGTGAATAATTCAAAGATTTTCAATTGATTTGTTCATTTGAGTCAACTTTTGCGTTTGAAACTCGATAGTGTCAACAAAAATCATTTGAGCTCTACAATACTGCTGCTACAGTATCACATTGTCATTCCGTGAGGTTTAGGAGTAGTTCATTACTTCATTGCATATAAAAGGTGATGACATGTCCTATACAGAGCTCCAGCTCCATACCCGAAGCAGAAGCAGGGCCACCTTCGTACAGGTAAAATTACTTATCAATATACCCAGAACGGAGCTCGATCTCCGTTCAGCATGATCATCTCGGAGCTCCTAAGGTAGCAAATACCCAGCTCCAAGGTAAAATATATCAAAAAGATCGGGTATAGATACTTTCTATGATTATCCGATCTCAACAACATATTTGAAGTCCGAAGACCTCAGACACGGCTTGTAAAGAGATCGACACAAATCTCCTCAAGAAGGAAACAATATATTATCAAAGGAGGAAGAGATTTACCCTAATTCCTCTACCCTCCTCTCTAAGTTTCCTGCCCTCTATAAATATAGAGGAAGAAATCATACGGCATCATCATCTTTTCGCCTTCAAAACACACACAGTCAAATATATCACATCGGTTCTCAAAAACCGGCACGATAGACAATAAATATAGGCGTAAAGCAGATATAGCCCTATTACCTTTAGGGAATCACCTCCAAATCATCATCAACCCCCTCCCCACATTCACACCTCCGGTTGAGCCATAGTGCGCTTATTTGATCAAACAATTGGTGTCATCCGTGGGACACCACTAAAAAAAAACAAACAAATACACAGAGAACCCCACGCACGATCATTATAATCAAGATCCATTGCTGACGGAGAACATTCTCCGAGGACACCCGGTTCAGGGAGATCCCGAATACCTCCAGGAGGTTTAGATTTCCAGGACGAATTTTCTTTTGACACGCCGAGTCAGAACTATCGCCCACCTATCACTACAGCGGGTGGCCATAGCTCGAACCCAGGTGAAACGTCGAATTCTCAGAGTGCCCCCGGAAGATTTGATACCCAAACCCTAAACCAAGACAGGCCCATGGTGACACCCCTGGAGCGATATCCAAGCAGGCCTTCACCACTAGATCGTGCCACAAAACGATCTGCTCTGGAGGAACGTGCACCCGCAGGATCTGCATCACAGGAGTGTGTTACGGAACGATCCATCCCAGATGAAAATACACCGGGTAGATCTGCGCCAGAGCTAAGCAAATCCGCAGTAACGTTGCAAGGTCAAGGACTGGAAAGACCAGTATCACAAGGCCTGAACCTATTCAGAACTCCGACACCCCCACAAAGTCAAAATCCTGGAGGGGCAACATTGAGCCTACCGAACCAAGGACCGATCAGATCCGTAGTGACACCGCTCAGGAACGATAGCGAGTTTGTAGTAACACCTCTCCAAAGGCAGAGTCTGCAACAAGTCAGGCCGGGCTTCGCACTTATAAATCAAAGAACACAGATACCCCCATGGGGTAATAACAGGGCATCGACGTCGGCAGTACACAAAATAAACGATACGTACGTGCAAGCCAACAATGACGCCCTAAGTGCAATCATGAATCGCTTGAGAAAAGCGGGTCAGATCCGCACCATCACTAGGAATCTGGAAAACGAATACGATTCTGACTCAGTGGATGAGTACATTGAGGTAGATCCTCCTCCGAGAAGAACAAATGAAAGGACACTACACCAACAAGAAAGAAAAACTCAAACAACTCCCATTCTAGCAAGGACGACTGGAATACAGATAGGAGAACGAAGGAATTTAGCCACTCACGGAAAGGAAGCAATTTTCCAAGAAACCCTGCAAGGACCTCAGCGGAATCAAGACGGGTCCAGAGGAATCAGGCAAGGATTTCTCTAGACCAAAAGGAACGTAGTTCGCCCGAACCTCGATTTATATGAACCAGAGAACCCGGAGCCGGTCGATCTATCCCACCTTGTGAACCCTGACTGCCCATATACCCAAAACAACAGATACAGTCCCCGGAAGACTAGCATTCAAATGGAGGACACGCAAAAGGAATTAAGGAGCCAAGAAGTACAATAGATACAGAGGCTCAGGGAAAAAGACGGGGGCCCGTAAAGACCTCCGTCAAAAAGTGAATTTCCTAAAAAGATAGAAGGGATAAGCTCGATTAGCTACCAGATAAGTCCCTATAAAGAAAGCTAGCAGCTAGGAACCTTACTATGTAATGTCCTCATGCCAATTATTTTGCAATAAAATAAAGCTTTCAACAAAACTATAAGATCGATCAAAATAATACTAAACGCGCGTAAAATTGGACAAAAAAACTTCATATAAATGTTCAAGGGGACGCCCATTAAGACATTTATGGAGCACCAAAAAGAGCCTCCCGAGTACAAAGGGAAAGGCCAAAAAACCACTCAAAGACGGAATCATTATAAAATGACGAAGTTAAGGGTAGGTTAATTTAATTGCAGGTACCAAAAATATTAAATACGTTGAGATCCCCCAACATAAAGGGAGGTCCGCCAAATATCCATTATAATTGTTCATAGGCACACAGGCCACCGAAAGATTAGAAAGGAGCAACAGAAAAAGAAATTGTTTAAGAGAGCTACACAACCATTGTTCTAAAAAGTCTACCAGCAAACATCAGGACTAACAAGGAGAATCACAGAGTCACCTGCAAGAGATCTGAGGGAGAAGCTTCAGGATCAGAGGAAAGCATGCGAAGGTATGCAGAGTCAATACTGGCTAAGTCATATAGTGCAGAATCAAGGTGAGCAACCGTGTCTTCAGGGATAATGCGGCCCTCTATATTTACCATACCTTCCGTAGCTAGAGCACGCATCAGTCCTGCCTCTGCATCAATTTTGTTCAAATTATAGACCTTTGACAGGAGCTCCCCAACCTCGGGACCATTAAGGAAAGACTTTCATATACGGGGAATAACTTCAACAATCAATCTCCCGTATTTCCCTGATTTCTCTGCAAGTGCATCTTGCGCCTCCTTCACCAAGCTATCTTTCTCTCGCACCTGGTTGCCTAAAGCCTCCACCTCCCTCTCCCTTTCCCTCCCCGAGATGATCCTCTATGCATCAGTCCTTGCAGTGCTTAACTCAGATTAAAGAGCCCCATAGTCCAACTGTAACACCCGTCATTTAAAAATATGAATTTTCAAAAATTTTCGCCTAACGTCGTTGAATGGAAATTTTCGCCTAAACTTTAAAAGTTCAAACCTACAAAATCTGTTTGGTCCATTTATTATTTGGTGTTACTAGCCATATCATCAAAACAAGTTTAAATGGAAATCCATCAATTGCCCAATATTAAACAACCAACAACATAGTAAATGCAAATCATAAATATCTAATCATAAATCAATGTTAATGCGAGCAACCAATATACTATAGCCATCCTTGTTGCAATCTACCCGTGCCTCGCACTTTATTCATCATCTAGCTTGAGCTTGCTAAACTTGAGGGAGCAACACATTTCAAGAAACAAGTGTTAGCTAACGAATTAGCTAAGTAAGGTCACACTTCGTTAATAAGACCTTTGCCCAATTAAACATTATTTGAAAGTCATTTTAAATCGTTAAGGCATATATGACATCAATGCATCACATCATCCATAACACATCATCGCATCAAACATCATCATGATAGGTTAAATCACCCTACATGTGCCTAGTCTTCTTTTACTTCACATATAACATATAAGCATCATCGTATGGTGTGACATAAGTCACTTACATTAGGCGTGACATAAGTCACTCATCACATATAAGTTGTAAGTTTGTGTGTAGGCGGTCATAAGACCTAACACGGAACATCACACCTAACTGGATAGATAAGCCTTACGGGGGTCCATCAGTGTCGTTAAGGAATGACAAGCCAATCCAAGAGTAGTCCGTATGTTCAAAGACATTGGTGGATAATCACGCCACCCGGTGATACTCATCCCATTTAATTATGTTGCAAAGAGCCACCCAAGCAACCACATCAACGTACTACCCTGGAAAAGGCACATACGGGTTAAGCTTAACACTTCTCACATCATTTACGAGCTCGATTTGCATCACATATAGTTTAGGTGTCCACATTACCTAAACAATCATCACATCACATCAACTCAATTTAACGTTTGGGCCCTTAAACGTGCACGTGTCATGGCAACTTACAAAGTCTAGTGAACTAGATGTACAAGCCATGTAATCATCATATCTCAGATATACACATGCACATATACATGTTAATCATCACTACATATCATACATTGTTACATCACGTACAACATCATATATCTCATATCGTTACATATCATATGTCATTGCATATCGTATATCGTTACATATCATCTTTCATTACATAACATAGTTCATTACATATCGTATTTCATAACAACTCAAAGCATTTCATATCATATCATATCATCTCAAATGTCACATATATTTGGGGTAGCGTTTCAGGCTTCAATATGCATATACATAGCCCATATCACCCCCCGTGTAATCCCGATTAACCATATGTAAACAAGATAGCATTTGGGGAAGTTATTATATGAAAACTATGTTTTTGTTGAACCCTCAGCGTGTCAAGGTAGTGTATCTTACCTCAAAGAAGCGCACACAAACGATAACTAAGGTTACCGTGCAAAGCAAGTATTCCCGACTACCTATAATAAACATAGGACCAATTAGCGAGTATGAATGAAACTAAACCGGACTATAGTCTATATACGTGTCGTATAATAGTCTTCGTTGACTACTTTCATATATTGTATACTATTATTCTTTTCTGTAGACTACTTGACTCTTTTTGTAGACTACTTTCATATTTTGACTACTTTTAGTTTTGTAGACTACTTTTGGCATACAAGACGACCAAATGAGAGAAAACTCAGTTCTTAGAAAATCTATAGGACTCAAAGAGCTTGTCAGAAATGTAAGGTTTGACTCTTGAAAAGCTCTAATGAACAAGTTATGATGTTTTCAAAATAGGCCTGCACAACTTGCCTGAAATCTGACTACTATTGAAAATCAACATTTTTCGCCCATCCCTGAGCAAAATCAAAAGAAACTTTGTTCATATGGAATTTATAGGACACATAGAGCTTTTCAAAAATGTAAGATTCATCCCCTATCTCATTATTATAAAGGAAATACGATTTTTGCAATATGACTCAATTTTCAGACCTTATAAACACTTTGTTTTACCAAAGATCTCGACCATCAAACATCCATGGAAACTAACCATGACACCTGCAGTTCATATACACCCAAAATGTGATTCCATTGACACTATGAAATCATATATTGGTTCATGGATTCATTACACACATTTTACTATTGTTTTGACACCCGAAATGATCTAACTTGACCATCAAACGCATTTGAATCCTAATTAAACCTCAAGACCAGATATGAGGTGACATAAACGATCAATTGAACATTAAATCATGAAAGGAATAACTCAAATACCTATAGGTGGCGAAAGGAACACAATGTATGAACCAAATCTCACTCAAAACATCAAAGGAACGTTTAAATTGGCCAATAATTGCTCAAGAGACATATGGGGCGGCTAGGGTTTGATAAAAAGGAAGATGAAACTGATATGTGATGGTAATTAGGGTCTAATTAACCCCTAATCCCGTTTTTAAGTTTCACCATAAGTCAAAACTAGTCCCTAGACTTCTTTATGGCTCATATTAGGCTAAAATCACCTATTGGGAATACTTACAACACATTAAACACTTCAAGCACCTCCAAAGGCATTTAAAATAAACCTTAAACACCTTAGCACATAAATCATTAAGGCCTTACATAACGCACATTAATCACACATAAGCATTAAATGTCGTAGAGACTTAACGGACACATAGTGTTGACTTCACGACTCAAGTCAACTGTTAATTTAAAGTTTGAGATGTTACAATTACCTCCCCCTTAAGAGGACTCCGTCCTCGGAATCACATCAGCTTCGAATAGGTTAGGGTAGTTCTCCCGCATCACGGACTTAGTTTCCCAAGTCATGCTCTCTCCGCGAGTATGTTTTCATTTCACTAAAACAAGATCAATATTCTTATTACGGAGTTTCTTTTGCTTCCAGCTAAGGATCTCAACCGGTTCATCAATACTCTACTGCTTTGGGTCAATACTTACATCTTCCAACGGTATCACATTAGTTTCGTTTGCAATGCATTTCCTCAAATAGCACACATGAAATGTACTATGGATGCCCTCTAACTCGGGAGGTAATTCCAACCGAAATGTCTGCTCATTAACCTTTTCAAGGATCTTGAAAGGTCCAAAAAAACAAGGACTTAGCTTTCCCCACTTTTCGAATCGAATCATGCCTTTCCAAGGTAAAACCTTGAGCATAACCATCTCTCCTTCTTTGAGATCAAAATGTCTTTTTTCTTATCGGCGTATTGCTTATGGCGTTCACGAGCAACACGTAAGGCTTCTTTAGCAACATTCACTTTATCGCCCGGCAAGTTGCCTTTCACCCGACTCCCACCAATAAATTGGAGTCCAACACTCCCTACCATATAACATCTCAAAAGGCGGCATCCCAATGCTTGCATAATAACTATTGTTATATGCAAACTCAACAAGTGGCAAGTGCTCATCCCAAGCACCACCATACTCCATCACACATGCCCGTAACATATCTTCAAGAGTTTGAAATGTCCTCTCACATTTCCCATCAGTTTGAGGATGATAAGCCGTGCTCAAATTAACTCTTGTTCCCAATTCGCGTTGGAAACTCTTCCAAAAAGTCAAAACAAAAGTGTCACGATCGGATACAATAGATAATGGATCACCATGTTTAGTAACTACATCCTTGACGTACAACTTAGCAAAATTCTCCATTGGAGCATTCTCACAAACGGGAAGAGAGCACTCTTTGTTAAACGGTTAACACTAACCCATATCATGTCATGACCCTTGGGCGTTCTTGGGAGCTTACTTACATAATCCATGGTTATATGATCCCATTTCCATTTAGGTATATCAAGTTGCTGAAATTTCACATCTTTGCACATGCATTATCACATTATTCTTTATATTAGGCCGCCGATGAATGGGTTTCAATTCAGCACACATCTTCGTAGCTCCTAGATGGACAGAATATCGGGACCTATGGGCTCCCTTAAGCACTAGCTCTCAGTTGCTACCAAGTAAAGTTACCTAACTTCGACCCTTGAAAGTTCGAAGGCCACAACTATTCACCACCATATCAAGTCATTTCCTTTTTTTTATAGCTTAATTATTCACATTAGTTTCTAAAAGAGCTTCAATCTGAGCTAACTTGATGAGTTCAAGCAAACAAGATTCTCCTCGAGTAACCATAGCACATAACTTGCTAGTAACTTGCTCTTTTATAGCTCAAAGCATCAACCACCATATTAGCTTTACCAGGATGGTATTTGATCTCACAATCATAATCTTTAAGCAATTTCATCCATATTCTTTGTCTCGCATTCATATCTTTCTACGAGAACACATATTGCAAGCTCTTATGATCGGTACATCAGGTGCACTTGGTTCCATAAAAATAGTGTCTCCACAACTTCAATGCAAAGACAACTGCAGCAAGCTCTAAATCATGAGTAGGATAATTCTTCGCATGAGGCTTCAACTGACGTGAAGCATAAGCAATGACTTAATCTCGCTGCATAAGAACACAAACCAACCCCGTAACAAAAGCATCACTATACACAACCAAATCATCTATGCCCTCGGGTAGGAATAGAATAGGAGCTTCACATAATTTCTTTTTCAACGTTCGGAAAGCTCTTTCTTGTGAATCAGTCTACAAGAACTTCACTCCTTTCTTCGTTAGTTCGGTCATAGGCTTAGCAATTCTAGAGAAATCTTGAATAAATCTCCGGTAGTAACCTGCTAAACCAAGAAAACTCTTGATCTCAGTAGGAGTCTTAGGCTGCTCCCACTTTGATACGGCTTCAATCTTGGAAGGATCGACTTTTATTCCCTCAGAAGAAATGACATGCCCAAGGAAATGAACTTCCTTAAGCCAAATTTCGCATTTGGAGAATTTAGCATAAAGCTTTTTCTCCCTAAGACTTCAAGAACAACCCTTAAATGCCCTCGATGTTCGGCTTTAGTCTCTGAATATACTAAGATGTCATCAATGAAGAGAATCACGAAAAGATACAAAAATAGGCAACAAACACGATTCATAAGATCCATAAAAGCAGCCGGTGCATTTGTCAAACCCAAAAGGCATGACTAGAAATTCATAGTAGCCATAACGAGTACGAAAACCTGTCTTAGCTACACTTTTCTCTTCGACTTTCAACTGGTGATAAGCGGAATGTAAACGATCTTTGAGAGATATGAGGCACCTTGAAGTTGATCAAAAGATTATCGATGCGAGGAAGAGGATATTTGTTCTTAAGCGTTCACTTATCAAGCTCCTGGTAGTCGATACACATACGCATAGATACATCTTTCTTCTTTACAAATAAGATAGGAGCTCCCCAAGGCGAAGAACTCGGATGAATGAAGCCTTTATCAAGCAATTCCTGAATTTAAGTTATTAACTCTTTCATTTCTGTAGGATCAAGACGATAAGGTGCTTTACCAACAGGAGTAGCACCGAGCATAAGTTCAATAGAGAACTCGACCTCACGATAGAGTGGAAGATCAAGGAGATCCTCATGAAACATATCAAAAATACATAGACAGCATCAACATCGAAAACAAAGGTTTTGCTCATTGTGCATCAATCACAAAGGCGAGAAAATAACATTTCATCGGGAAAATAAATGTGGGAATCGTTGTCAAGGAAATAACCTTTATACAAAACTTTATTAAGCGTTAATAGTGATAAAACCATCTTCCATGTAAACTCACGATTTGATAGAACATAGAACAACATCAACATCTTTCAGTTACTGCATCGTCAACTTCAATTCATTCCTCCTAGCGTAGAAGGCAAATTGAATTCATAGGTGTGATATACCCATACGGAGCTCTAGCTCCGTACCCGAAGCAGAATACGAAGTCACCTTCGTACAGGTAAAACTACTTGTACCCGTAACGGAGTTTAACCTTCGTTCAACATAATTATCCCGGAGCTCCAAAGGTGATAAGTACCCAGCTCAGAGTAGATATGCAAGAAAGACCGGGTAAAGATCTTTCCCATAATTACCCAATTGAAACATATATTGAAGCTCCGATATACTCGGACACGACTTGGTAACAAGATTACCACAAATCTCCTCAAGAAGGAAACAAGATATTTACAAAGGAGGAAGAGATTTACCCTAATTCTCTTACCCTCCTCTCCCAGTTTCCTACCCTCTATATAAATAGAGGAAGAAGCCATACGACAGCGATATCATATACAATACGCGATAATCACAAAAAACCCTCACTCATAGTTTATTCGACCTCTGGATAAACCCTAAACAATCCCTTAAACCCTAAGTCGAACAAATCGACTTAGATCATCTACAATAGGTGTAAAGCGGTCTCCGCCATAAGGGAATCGACAATAAACACCACCAACCATACTCACACCTCCGGTTGAGCCATAGTGCGATTATTTGATCAAACAAATTGGCGCCATCCGTGGGACCTCTAAACTGATTCTCACGACACCCACCAACTATCATAATAATAAGTTGCGATGGCTAAACAGGGGTTGATCGCCTATCAGAACACAGAGGTGTAAGGAGATCGCACCCGCCTCAAGAGGAGCCGGATATGGGAAAACGACCTCATGAAAACCCGCGTATGCCAGGTCCCTAAACGATCGACTATGGCGATGCAGCGGTGGTAACAGAAGAGACATTAGAGCCACAGAGACTGTCAAAAGAGGATGATGCGTTGGCACAGAAGGACCGAAGCCTAAAGGGACAAGAGGCCTCTCGTCCGTACGCTCGGATCCAAAAGATTGGATCAATGTGCACCGGCTACCTAACCTTTCGAAACCTTCTAAGCACTTCGTTAAGGGAAAGAATATACGGAAAGAATGTTGCGAACATAGATGACCTGAGGAAAACGCAAACAATGCCGGTGATCCTAGCACAAGACAAACCCATACATGGGCCACCAGGCAGAAAACAAAGTGAGCCCACAAAAGGACCGATAAGTCAGCACCAGGACATGACAATACCAAGATCGCTTGGTAAAGACCAAAGTGAGCTCACTATAAGGCCGTTGGGTTCATCCAAGGATGCGCCCGTACCAGGACCGCTGAACAAAACCCGTACCAAGATCATACCGGGGCTGCAAATCCAGGGACATGACAGATCCATCCAAGGACCGTTGGATATAAAACGAAGCGGGTCCGGGCTGGTATCGCGAAGTAAGAACCATGGTAGCTCCTTACCCAGTCCACTCGGTCAAGGCCCTAAAAAAGTGATACAAATCTCACCTTGTCAAAACGAGGAGATGCCGGAAATAGGGAGCTCCTGACAGGAGAGGCTTGTGGCAAGAGTACAGGGCGAGAAGCGAATAGAGCCCGAATCGAGAATCCCACGCCTCAGTCAGGCTATCTCCCCGGGAGAATCATCGGCCCATGCTCCAAACACGACCTTTGTCGAACCAATGAGCCAAGACAATACAAGGACAACACCCTAGGGCGAAGACAACCTGATGTGTAGGAAGGTCCGAAGGACAGACCGGGATGCACGGAGGCACACCTTCGGAGACACGGAAGGACCTTGAATCCCCGGGTCTCCAATCAACATGTCACCCACGGTAATAACTGACAAACCTTGAGAAAGGATATCCGTGCTGATAGATAAAGGGATCACCGAGGCTTACGTAAAGGCCAACTATGACGTATTATGCACAATAATAAGACGATTAAGAGAAGCTGGTCAAGTTTACGAACCAGAACCTGTTGCCCCATGTGAAAGGAAGGCACAAAATGAAGCAGCATGGGATCCTTTCGTAGGACAAAACTCCCAGGCTATATGGAAGAACTGCTACGAAGAAGTGGATCTGGTAAAAAAGACTAAAAAAACAAACAAACCACCCAAGAAATGACCAAGCCCGGGAAGAGCGTGAACCAAAACCAGACGCGAAATCAAAGAATATAAGAAGGGAAAAACCTCCTTCATCCGAGCCCACACCTACGTCAAATAAAGCAAATACAAATAATTCACCTATCGAAAAAGCACAACCCGAAGATAGAATCTCCCATCAGACTGAGGGGCTTGATGATATACCCATACGGAGCTCTAGCTCCGTACCCGAAGCAGAAGCAGAATACGAAGTCACCTTCTTACAGGTAAAACTACTTGTACCCGTAACAGAGTTTAACCTTCATTCAACATAATTATCCCAGAGCTCCAAAGGTGATAAGTACCTAGTTCCGAGGAGATATGCAAGAAAGACCGGGTAAAGATCTTTCCCATAATTACCCGATTGAAACATATATTGAAGCTCCGATATACTCAGACACGACTTGGTAACAAGATTACCACAAATCTCCTCAAGAAGGAAACAAGATATTTACAAAGAAGGAAGAGATTTACCCTAATTCTCTTACCCTCCTCTCCAAGTTTTCTACCCTTTATATAAATAGAGGAAGAAGCCTCACGGCAAAAGATCATACAACATACATCCAATATACATAATACGTAATCATCACAAAAAACCGTCACTCATAGTTTATTCGACCTCCGGATAAACCCTAAATAATCCCTAAAACTCTAAGTCGAACAAATCGACTTAGATCATCAACAATAGGCGTAAAGAGGTCTCCGACCCTCTGACCATAAGGGAATCGCCAATAAACACCACCAACCGTACTCACACCTCCGGTTGAGCCATAGTGCGATTATTTGATCAAACATCATCTATAATAGCATTAGAATAATTTGGCGACGGAGAAACAAGAAACGGAAGAATAAAGGCTAAAAACGTATTAACGTATCATCAATCAATCATCAAAAAGCCTTAATCCTCTCTCACTCATTCCCAAACCTGTCCTATCCATCTCAATGGCTAAGCATACCTACTTAAGCCCTACTTGTCATATATTGGTTTAAGTCCAATTCCTATGGTAAAACTATAGTCCTTGGTTCACTTAAACCATTGCTCTGATACCAACTTTTAACACCCGTCGTTTAAAAATATGGATTTTCAAAAATTTTCGCCTAACAACGTTGAAGAAAGCGGAAGTAAACTTTAAAAGTCCAAACCAACAAAATCTGTTTGGGCCATTTATTATCTGGTGTTAATAGCCATATTATCAAAACAAGTTTAAATAGAAATCCATCGATTGCCCAACATTAAACAACCGACAACATAGTAAACGCAAATCATAAATATCTAATCATAAATCAATGTTAATGCGAGCAGCCACTATGGGTAAACTATAGCCATCCTCATTGCAATCTACCTGTGCCTCGCACTTTATTCATCATTTAGCTTGAGCTTGCTAAACTTGAGGGAGCAACACATTTCAAGAAACAAGTGTTAGCTAACGAATTAGCTAAGTAAGGTAACACTTCGTTAATAAAACCTTTGCCCATTTAAACATTATTTGAAAGTCAATTTAAATCGTTAAGGCACATATGACATCAATGCATCACATCATCCATAACACATCATCGCATCAAACATCTTCATAATAGGTTAAATCACCCTACATGTGCCTAGTCATCTTTTACTTCACATATAACATATAAGCATCATCATATGGTGTGACATAAGTCACTTACATTAGGCGTGACATAAGTCACTCATCACATATAAGGTGTAAGTTTGTGTGTAGGAGGTCATAAGACCTAACAGGGAACATCACACCCAACTGGATGGATAAGCCTTACGGCGGTCCATCAGTGTCGTTAAGGAATGGCAAGCCAATCCAAGAGTAGTCCATATGTTCTAAGACATTGGTGGGTAATCACACCACCCGGAGATACTCATCCCACTTAATTATGTTGCAAGGAGCCACCCAAACAACCACATCAACGTACTATCCTAGCAAAGGCACGTACGGGTTAAGCTTAACACTTCTCACGTCATTTACGGGCTCGATTTGCATCACATATAGTTTAGGTGTCCACATTACCTAAACAATCATCACATCACATCAAGTCACTTTAACGTTTGGGCCCTTAAATGTGCACGTGTCATGGCAACTTACAAAGTCTAGTGAACTAGATGTACAAGTCATGTAATCATCATATCTCACATATACACATGCACATATACATGTTAATCATTACTACATAATACATCACTGATATACAAGGGAGATCCTGACTATAAGTAATATCATTGGCCTTACATAACACAACGTGTTTTGGGCGTATAGGAGAACTCTACAGTTAAGCGTGCTCGAGCGGCAACAATGCCTTATGGGTGACCCTTCTGGGAAGTTTGCCCAAGCAACCAGAAACAAAGTCGTGAGCCTGCGGGCAAAGCAGACAATATTGTGTTGTGGTAAGGCGGGGTGTTACACCAACTCCAAGTCCGCCACCTTTGCCTCCAGATACCGCTCCGCCACCTTTGCCTCCAGATACCGCTCCTTCGATGGCCCAGATTCCTCGGAAACCTCCGTAACCTCGAATCCAATGCACTACCGATAATGGCACTGCAGAAGATCGAGCGGTTAAAGAAGGCAGACAACTACGGGACCTTCATATTCACCAAACCATGGACCCATCCAGAGGGAGAAATGCTTTGCAGATCACGATGGCAAGAGGAAGCATCCAAAGCCTCCTCAAGAGGGTTGAAGGCTATAATAACAGACAATGAAAAGGTCATATTCATAACAAATGAATAATGCAAAACCAAAGCTAGCAAAAGACTTACATGAAGACTGAAGAGGCACTTTATCAGCCTTGGTTCTCCAGTTCTTTGATCGGGGACCGCCAGCACTCTTGGATGAATTTTTCCTCTTCTTCAAACGACTTGCAACAGTATTCCCTTGAGTTTCTTCCCCTGCATCTTCAACGACACCATCAGAAACATCCACAACATTTTGTTCCTCCACTTGTTCTCGATTTACAAGACCAGGTGTCTCAGGCAACACCTCAGCAGCAGACCCCTCTTGCACCACTGATGATGGAGTCGATGGAGGAGCCAGAGCCACCGGCTTAAAGACAATACCAGACAATGCAGGCTGCCTATCAATTAGCTGTTTAAACGACATCTCTGCCAATAAAGACAACCTGGATCAATACTCACGACATTTGCCAAAACATAGCAGATAGAAGGAACAAAAAATCAGAAGCACAAAGATAGGATGTGCAAAGGAGTCAACCTACCCTGACCATCACATTCAATAGCAACACCCATTGTACCATACTCCCAACACATTGCAACACGAGACTTAAACAATATAGCCTCCGGATATATACATAACTTTAGGCTATAAGAAGACAGGCGATCAACATCGACCTGCCTCACACCGAAAACACTGGGAACACCTATAGATTCATACTTCAACCTTCCCCTATCTCTTAAACCACTATGAGCAGCATGAATCAATAACTGATAAACAAAAATAAACAAATCCTTCCAATCCCTAACCTCTACACCACCAGCGATAAATAGTTCATAATCACCGTTTTTGGAAACAGTAACCCAATCTCCAGACTCTTTAAGCTTATAAAAGAAGTTGAACAAAGCAACAGATGGTTCTATACTATTGGAACTACAAAGAACCTGGAAAGCTATGATCTTTGCCACACCAGTTGGATGAACAGTAGAAAATATGGCATTGATAATAATCTAAAACAGACAGGAAGAAAGAAGAAAAGGGCATCCTAAGATTACCCTGAGAAAACGATTTCACATACATCCCAACAAAGCCATTGGGTGGATCGCGAATAGATTGTCCACTTTCTAGAAATCTAACTAAGTTAGGGTTTTGAGATGAATGGGCGAAAACGAACTCCTGATAAGCAGGACGACTAAGGGTGCTAGTAATGGTCTGCAATCCTTTCTTCGACATATATCCTTACAGAAGAAAAAGCAAGGGGAGATGATAAATCTTACCTGATGATGATCGAAGGAAAAGGCAGCACAGAAAGGATATTTCAAAGTAAAGTAATGAGAGGCGAAAAACCCTTCTCCTAAGCAAAAAGTTGGTATTTATGTGAGTAATAAATCACGGGTAACTACCCAGTGATAAGTTACCCCGAGTTTTGTGCCAACAAGTTGCTGCTAAGGGATAAGCCATAATTATGACAATACGACTTTAATGTCGTTTACATACCTGATTAAGGTGCTAAGAGACACGGAGCAACGGAGCACATTTTCTTTAGCTTCGAAGGTATGATAATTATTTAATTGCTTTATTTTTAAGTCTAATGTGATATTCTACAAATAGAACCTCCTATCAGACTGGGGTGCTTGATGACATACCCTATACGGAGCTCCAGCTCCGTACTCGAAGCAGAAGCAGGGCGACCTTCGTACAGGTAAAATTACTTAACGGAGCTCGATCTCCATTCAACATGATCATCTCGGAGCTCCTGAGATAGCAAATACCCAGCTCCAAGGTAAAATATATCAAAATGATTGGGTATAGATAATTTCTATGATTATCCAATCTCAATAACATATTCGAAGTCCGAAGACCTTGGACATGGCTTGTAAAGAGATCGACACAAATCTCCTCAAGAAGGAAATAATATATTATCAAAGGAGGAAGAGATTTACCCTTATTCCTTTACCATCCTCTCTAAGTTTCCTGCCCTCTATAAATATAGAGGAAGAAATCATACGACATCATCATCTTTTCGCATTCAAAACACACAGTCAAATATATCACGTCGGTTCTCAAAAACCAGCATGATACACAACAAATATAGGCGTAAAGCGGCTACAACCCTATTACCTTTAGGGAATCGCCTCCAGATCATCATCAACCCCCTCCTTCCCACATTCACACCTCCGGTTGGGCCATAGTGCGATTATTTGATCAAACAAAAGGTTTGATCCATTACTTCATTGCATATAAAAGGTTTGATCTATAATTCTATATATATATGCACTCTCGGAGTCTCGGGTATGCATTTATAAAATTTATTCTATTGTTGAATTCTTTTTCTTTCTCTAACAATCTTGGTCATATTAGTTCTCTTGCTCACTTCCTCACTATTTTTAGCCCTTAGGCTAAACAGAGTGGGTATTTTCCCCCTCCAAGTCGCCCCTCCGTCGCCCACTACACGCCCCCGCCTAGGCGACTTGGGCAAAAAATGCTTCCAGGCGATAGGTTTTGGTCGCTCCCTCCTTCCTTTTGATCGTGTCTTGTTTTTCGTATGCGGCCATTCAAACGGCTAGTTTTGCTTCTTCTTCTTTTTTTTTCTTCTTTCTATATATACATAAACCAACACCTTTTTTTTACATACAACCAACACAAAACCAAAACAAAACCAACATACATCCCAAAATTATATAAAACACACACTACAATTTTTAACAATTATGGAAGATATCGATGAGTTTTCATCTTCTAATTCCGAATCAAGTGGTGGTTCGACCGATCTAGACGAGGCTATTGAGAGTACGATCGTTTTGACGATTAACACAATGTTAGAAGCCGCAGTGGAAGAAGAAGAAGAGGAGGAGGGGACGCACCAATACCGCGTGTTCCCGGTTTTAGGCGAAGGGCGGTCCTAGATCGTAGACGGCATGAGGCAAACGAACCGTTGATGCGTTTTTAATTTGTTGACAACCCGGTATATCCACCGAGGGAGTTTAGGAGGCGCTATCGTATGAGTAAACGTTTATTTTTGCAAATAACAAGAGATTTGGAAGAGGAGTATACGTATTTCCAACAAAGATATGATTGTCGTGGGAAGTTAGGTTTCACCAGGATACAAAAGTGTACTTCCGCGCTTCATCAACTAGCATACGGTAGTACCGTCGACTCATTTGACGAAAATTTCAAGATGTCAGAAAGGGTTTTACGAGAGTCACTAGTCAACTTTTGTAAAGGTATCAATCTAAACCTTTTTTTATTTACATTTTATTATGGCATTGTTATTATAATTTACTTACTTAGTTTTCAATTTTATTATGTCATTGTTATTATAACTTAGTTACATAGTTTTACATTTAATTATGTCACTGTTATTATAATTTAGTTACGTAGTTTTACATTTTATTTATATAATTTTAGTTATGTGGTTATATTATTTACATTTTTATAGGTGTTAGGAGTATATATGGGGCGACTTTTCTATGTAGACATACTTCTAGCGATATACAGCGGCTTTATGATATGCATGAGCAGCTACATGGTTTCTCAGGCATGATAGGTAGTATTGATTGCATGCATTGGGCGTAGGAGATGTGTCCTACCGCATGGCGTGGTACGCATACAGGAGGGGATATTGGGTGGTCGTCTGTGATACTTCAGGCGGTCGCATCGACTGATTTATGGATTTGCAACGCTTATTTTGGGCAGCAAGGTTCAAACAATGACATCAACCTATTTGCGTCATTGCTCATTCTTGAAGAAATTATATCTGGTTTTGCACCTACAGGTTAGACTTACAAAATTTGACATTATAATTAGTATAAACTTCAACATTACACTTATTATATAGTAACTAACGTATTAAAGTTCTAAATTGCAGCTCCTTTTTATGCAAACGACAATTATTATAAAGCCAGATATTATTTGAGTGATGGCATCTATTCAGAGTATGCTACCTTCGTGAAGTCATTTACCAACCCAATTGATGACAAAAGAAAATACTTCAAGAAAAAACAAGAGTCAAGACTTCTGTCAAAGCTTACTGTCAAGATTTCTATGAGCATGACCTGATTTTGGACGAGGATTATTGGAGGCAAGAAACTCCATTGAAGTAGCGGATAGAGAACTCAAATGCGGTTAGGAGCAGAGAAACACATAACATGTTATTGGCTGAGTGGATCATGTATGGGAGAACCGCACGAGGGCGAACGAGGAAGAATACGTGCTGCTTACCGTTGAGTCCTACTATAAAGATGACGACTAGTTTGTATTTTATTTTGTTGTATGGTGTGTAATGAACTTTAATAATCATGTATTTGAACTTTAATAATTATGTAAAATACTTTTAGTTAATTTTGTATTTTATTTATAGTAAGATGGATATTTTTTATAAAAAAAGATGGAGGTGAAAAGAAAAAAAAAAGAAAAAAACAATGATTGGGATGTGACAAGTGTCACAAGTCCCCCCCCCCTTCTTCATGGTGACATGGCTCCACATGGCGCAAGTCCCCTCTTCTTGGAGTAGCCCCACTTCTTATAGTCTTATATATTCTCATCAACCTTCAAAGTACCAACTTGTGTCACTTGAACTTTTCACCAATCTATCGAATATACGATTCCACTTTTCTTATACCATTTATGCTTCTATTCCATCCTTTGCTCACAGATCAACTGGCAAAAATCTTAGGGGACTGTGAGGAGACATTTTTGGTTTTACCTATAGAACTTGGGTTTAACTCTTCGGAGTGATAGTTACATGCTATTTGTAATATGCAAAATCCCATTTATAAATGGCAGGGAAACAAATTGGCAATTGACCACACATTAACACATCAATGTTGAAAGAATGTTGTCATTATTTTTTAAGTTGCCACCGATCAAAGTTTTCATTTTCTAACCGATGGTTCTCATGTTGGTGTTTTTTGTTTGCTGGTCATGCCACCTTAATCTGTAAAAGGAGGTTTCACTGTCGATCCAAGCCAACCAGTTTCTATACTTATTGATGCAAACCCCTTAACTAGTATTCTAATTTCGCCACCTTTAAATAAAAGCTTATGGATTGTGATGAGACCTATCTACCAATAAACTAAAACAAGATTGAGATTGTTCTTGAAACGACACGTGGCGTAATCTTTAATCGACATGTGTCCTTTTAATTAGTTTATTTATCAAATTATCATTTTTAATTGTATATAGATTCAATTTCCTTATTAGACTTAGAATTAAACTTCAACTCTTGGATTATTAATACAAAAGACATTATAACCTTATTTGATTAATTGTTTTCACATTAATAAAATTGTCTCTTTTTTCTTTTTCAACTCTTCAATTCCTATTATTTATAATAAGTTATTAGCATGAATACTTCAAAATTTTGAGTTTACGATCCGAAATCACAAGGTCATTTGTCGTCATCAACTATTCTTACAAGCTCTGATTTTAATGTGATTTTAAAATTTTGAAGTAAATCCAAAGTTCTAACCAGACATATATATATATATATATATCATTATTGCTTATTATAAATTAGTTTCGATCATCGATTTTTTATTTTTATTATTTTATTTTTTTACAAAACACAAAAATATATTTTTTGATGCACGATGATTTGCATGATGCACGGTGATTTTCAATAAAAATAAACCTATATATTATTTTATTTGTTTTACTTTTTACACTTATTTTATTTTACCTAAAACCTTAGTATTGCTACTATTTTATGATCAATTAAATATTTTGGCAACCCCTTTCAAGTAGTTTCAAAAATAACTCATTTAAATGTATATATGCACATTTGTCAAAATGTTAGGCTCACTCAATCTCTATAAACATATCTCATTTTTAAAAGGGAAGGTTACAAGTTAAAAAAAAAAAGATAAAAAGTAAGAAACTCATGCATATAAATATTCCTTTATTATGATTTTATGACTTTTAACTCCTCTGGCGTAACAATCAATTAAAGCTATAAATTAATCTTTGTACTAAACTATTTGATATTGTATCACTATCCAAGAATCAAACTTATTTAAACATTCTCGCTATTCTCTATTTTCTTGAAAAAGGCGCTCAACCTACAAGAACTGTTTAGGATATTGTAAAAAAGGCAAAGGTTTTTAAGTAATCGGCCAAAGGAGCTTCGCTCGGTTGGCCTTCCTACGCTGACGAATGCCTCTTTTTTCTTCTCTGAAGTCTACAACAAACAAGTGGGAGCTGTGATACGTTCACTAAAAAAAATCCTTTTGTAGCGAATACTTTATTAAAAAAAAAAAAATAAGCTTAACACAAAAGGGGAAAAAGAAATGATAATAACCTCTTTATTGTAATTTTTTTTCTATAATGTATAACTCTAGATCATATATTAGTTGTATATTTTCATTTCATTCACTAAGTCAATTTTTTTAGAAAAAAGAAAATAGGACAATAGCTGACTAAACCTCTGAGCTCTTTTTCTGTAAAGATCCTTTTCTTAAAGGGACATTTCCGCACTCATTTTAGATCAGAGAGGTCGAGCTTCAGTCGAACCGTAAAAATCCAAACATTTTTCTAACCAGCCATGGGGTAAATCAGCAGCGACTCCACCAATACGAAAATAATTGTGCATCATTCGCATACCGGGGTTTTTTTGTAAATCCTTAGATAAAGATTCAGAAAATACCGGATCTCCCTCTACACAAGCAAATTGTTGATAAAACTCCGATATCCTTGATATGGAGTTGGAACTGCTAACTAGCATGAATGCGCTAACTATGGATATGATGCTTGAAGACGAAGACCGACTTTATATCACCCTTCAATTCGAATTAGCAAAAGACTTCTTTAGTAGCTCAACACATGTACTCTTTACCTGCTTATGCATTTATAGCACAAGACTTTACTACTCAAGCTGCGCTATATACTCATCACCAATACATCGCAGGATTCATCAAAAAGAGATATCAAAATAGTTTTGATTTTTCAAGAATGTTATTACTTGAATTCAAAGTTCGTAGTTACTTCGACTGGACGAATCGTAGCATGGAAGAATTAAATGGAATAGAAAAGAAAATACAAATAACTCAAAAGAAATCGGAATTTTTTATTTGTGCAGTATCTGAAATCCTGTTTATTCAGATCCTTCGCCTACTTTATTAAATCTTTCAACCTCAACCTTCGAATATGTATCACGTATTAAAAATTATGATTAACGTAACTAATAAACTCTCTTATCCTCAATATTTTAAATAATTTACACCGTAATAAATATCATTGTTTTACTATTAGTTTGTAGTTGTTGCAATAAAATGAATAATCATATGAATACATGTAGAAGGATGAGACCACATTGTATGGCATTGAATGCTATAAGGAAAAGCCGGTCAGTTTATAGGGTTATATTAGTAATTGTATGAAAAGTATGAACTGGCTCCACCTTAGCAACCGTTGTACTATTATTACAACACTTACAAGTTTTACATTCAACTCTTGCTTTTTCTCTCTCAACAAATCAACAAAACATATACATAGTTCTCTCTCCTTCTCACCTCTTACAAGTTTCAAATCTATGTATATCTATATCCATATTTCTTCATCTTTCTTTTGAAGCCACCAGCAACTCACCACCATCGCCACCAACGTGACCATTAGCAAATTGGTCAGCGTATTTTTGTGTCCCTCTGTATTTCTTCTCTATTCTCTTTATCCATCAGCATATCCATCACCGTGACCGTTTTTGAGTCATTGACCACCGTTGATCATGGTTGACTGGTTTTTAGACCTAGTCCGACAAACTTGAAGTTTCACATCTGCTCTTTCCCTCTCAAAAAAATATTCCACTCTTAAGAATAGTAACAAACTTTAGATGGAGGAAATCAAGTTTATATTAGATTGTTGTGTGTATGTATATATATAATTTAATTGTAACTTATATTTGATGTTTTGTGTTATTTTAACATGACGATTTCGTTATTTTTTAATATGTGATTGACACTTTGACAGTAATCAGATGATGATCGTATCGGGTAATGGTATATGCTTTTTAAATATTAACTAAAGTACTAATCAGTTGTGTTGTACATGTGTGATGAATGGCAATGCAAAAACGGACCATTTTGGGCAACGTGATATGTGTCGCAGTTATATAGACACTAGTGATGGAGAAATAACACTATATCACCATAGAACTAATAAACTGAAGCCAAAGGTGCATATAAGAATATCTAATCTTTAGACTACACCCGTTGCAACAAATAGTTTTTCTTGTTTTCAAACCCAACCAACTGAACTTATTTGTTGCGATGAGAGTGGTCTAAAGATTAAATATTTTTAAACGTACCTTTAGTGTCAGTCTATTATTTCTTTGGTGATATAGTCTTATTTCTCTATCATCAGTGGCAGTGTCTATATTACCGCGGCTCATATCACGTTGCCTCAAGTGGTGTGTATTTGCATTGCCATCCATTACACTTGTCCACCACCAGTGATTAGTACTTTGGTCGATCGGAAAGCATCTATCATTACCCGATACCATCATCATTAGGTTAGAGTTTACTATCAATGACATAGTTAATAAAAACGAAATCGTCATGTCAAAATGATATGAAACATTAAATATAAGTTACATTTAAATTATATATATACATATATAATATAAACCTAATTATCTCCATTTAAAGTATGTTACTACTCTTAAGAGTGGAATATTTTTATTTTTTGAGAAAAAGAAGAGATGTGAAACTTCAAGTTTATCGGACTAGGTCAAAAAACCGGTCAACAAAGATCAACGGTGGTCAACGGCTCAAAACCGGTCACGGTGGTGGAGATTGCGATGGATAAAGAGAAGAGAGAACAAAATACATAGAGAGACAAAAACACACTGACCAGTTTGCTAGTGGTCACGTTGGTGGAGATGGTGGTGGGCTAGTGGATCCATAAATCCATTTGGCTTGAAAAGGAGGATGAAGAAATATAGATATACATATAGATAGATATAAAACTTGTTAGAGGTGAATGTAAAAGTTGTAAGATGTGAAAAGGAGAGAAAACAATGTATTCGTGTCGTTAGTTTGTTAAGAGAAAAGAAACAAACAATGAATATAAATTTGTAAGAATTGTAAAAATAATACAACAAAACTTAAGATTGAGCCAGTTCATACTTTTTTTACATTTATTTAATATGACCTTATAAACTGACCGCGTGTCAGCTTTTCGTTATAGCATATAACATAAGACAGAGTGTGATCTCATCCTTTTACATGTGTTCATGTGATTATTCATTTTATTGCAACCATTACAAAGATACTAAACACAATGACATTTCTTATGGCATAAACTCTATAAAATATCAAGGATAACGAGAATTTGTTAGTTACATTTATCATAATATTTAATAGATGAGTTAAAAAAATCATAGATTCATAAAAATGGAATATCTATATGCATGGGTTTCTTACTTTTTAGCTTTTTTAACTTGCAACCTCCCCTTTTAAGAATGAGATATTTTTATAGCGTTTGGATGAGCCTAACAATTTAACAAATGTTAGCATATACTACTTGAAATGGGTGGGCCAACGTAACTAATGGATCATAAAAATATAACAAACTACATATAATAGTGTTGTGATCAGGCAGATCTTAATATTTTGGTGAAACCCAAAGGCTGCATCTCAACCCTTGGATCAAGACAGATCAATGGACAAGAATAAAAAAAACACGGAAGGAAACTTTGGTCATTTCACACGTTATAATTTATCTTCTCCATTACAAACATATAAAACCCAATCAAAACCCTTCCACTCCAAAACTCTCCAATCAAAATAACCGTCAATCAATCTACAGATTTCAACTATATCTCCGGCAACAACGGCAACATCATCACTGAATTCAGTGGATTCAATCAATCCAACTCGATATCTGGCGAAAGCTCCGGTAACAACAATGGTGACATCATCATCCAATTCAGTTGGTGAAGGAGAAATAATTTCGGATGCAGAAAATCATACAGATATTTCAACTTCGTTTTCCGGTAACTATAATCTATTTATTTTCATTATTTTCTAGGATTATTTGCATAATTTTATATTTTTGAATCAAATTTGATCATGTTGAGCTTTGAAGATTTTAACTACATGTATGTTTAGAATCAAACTTGATAATGTACGTATTATATGTTTTTCTTTGTGTTGTTTTATGCTTAGAATCAAATTTGATTGTGTACAGTATAAGTATATATGTTTGTGTGATTTCATGTATTGAATCAAATTTGATTATGTACGTTTCAAGCATACGTGCTTGTGTACTTTTATGCACAAAATCAAATTTGATTATGTGCAGATTTGTAGTCTTTAAGGTATACGTGTTTGTGTACTTTTATGCACAAAATCAAATTTGATTATGTGCAAATTTGTACGTTTTAAGGTATATGTGTCCTTTTAAGACTATCTGTGTAAAATCAAATTTGATTTTGCATTGCAATATGTTGTTTTCTTTAAGAATCAAATTTGATTTTATATATATATTTTCATACTCGTTATGCTGATTATTGTTTTTGACCTGTATATTCTCATACAGTTCCTGTGCTGAAAAAGACCCCTAAAACAAATGTTACACAAACATTTCAAACACCAGATGGATCGCAGTTCTTTGTACCATTAGAAAGTTCATCTTGAACATGTGGTCAGCATCTTTGGAAGTCATGATATCGGCAATAGTATTAGGTCTAATTCTTGAAGTATCTAAGCCGATATTTGAGAATTGCTTGAGCCAAGTTGTTTCAAAATCAGTCGAGTTGTTTAAAGACCTCAAAGGAACCCCATTAGATTTGGAAATTCCAAGGACGTTAGATACAGCATCTCGGTCACATCGAATTTCTCCTTTCCAAGTCCTGATCACCATGTCAAGATCTTTAAAAGAACTCACAATGTAATGCCCAAGTTTGGGGTTGATTTTTGTGATTGAGAAGCCAATTAATGATCCACATCCCATCTCACAAACCATTTTTTTCTGAGATGGACTTAGGGACGACATCATTGTAGCCAAAGGAGCTGGTGCAATCCTGATGACAATTGACAGTAAATCAGAACCAAGACGGTTCAAAATCTTTGGAACTTTTTTTGCAGTTTCCTCCTCATCATCCTCATCATCATTAATCTTAATCTGTTTCTTCTTATTCACCCTTGGCTTTTTAGGAGCTTTAAGAGGCAATTCAACAGTCTTCGTTGAATTACCTTTCTTTTTTGCTTTCAGTTCCAACAATGTGACATTTACATCATCTACAACATACATGAACATATAACAATGAGCATACGATATATTAGAGTATACGTAGTCAAATGTGAATGAAATATAGATAACTATACAAAAACATAAATCAATAAAATATCAATACATAATCAAATATGATTGTAGGCATATAGACACAGGTAACTAAAACCTCAATACAAAATCAAATTTGATTGTACAAACAAAGTTACAAAACACATATATATAGAATCTATATACAAAATCAAATTTGATTTTATACATACACTTACAAAAACAGAAATCACTAAAATCTCTATACATAATCAAATATGATTGTAGGCATATAGACACAAAACACAGGTAAGTAAAACCTTAATACAAAATCAAATTTGATTATACAAAGAAAGGTAAAAAAAAACACACATCTATAGAATCTATATATAAAATCAAATTTGATTTTACACGTACAGTTACAAAAATAGAAATCACTAAAATATCAATACATAATCAAATATGATTCTAAACATAAAAGTAAATTAAAACCCTAGAAAAAGCATATAAAAATAAAGATAAAATAATGAAGAATAAAGATAAAATTTACCGGAAATAGAATTATAGTTGCCGGAATCATCATCAACACCTTTCCGTTTTCTATTTGATGATTTCGACTTGTCAGCCTTGATAAAAACCTAATCGCCGATGGAAATGATAACAAAGTACGGTCAGCGAGAGAAAATAGTCGGTTAGAGATAATGGTCGGTAGAGATAATGGCCGGAGAGAAAGAGAGAGGTAGAGTGTGTGTGTTTTAGTGTGTGAATTGGCGATTTTAGAGTGTGAATCACCGATTTGAGTGTGTGTTTATGTGCGCGTGTGTGTGTGTGTGTGTGTGTGTGAAAGTGAAAGGTTTTGGGGGGAACGAAGTAAAAGAAGGATGCGAGTGAAACTACGATAAGAACCCTTTGTGTTATAATTTTAATTAGAAGTTAAATGTTAATCTCAACCATTGATTGGTTTGATCCAAGGGCTAAGATTAAGCCCTTGGGATTCATGGAAAATTAAGGATTCACATGAACAAACCATACATATAATATACTAATGTCTCCGGTATCCTTAGATTACATGTCCAAAAATAATCGGTTCCTCGAGAACCGATAAAAAATAACCAGAATTGGAACCCAAAAAAACCTGTTCCTGTGGAACCGATCGGTTCCCATGAACCGGTTCCAGAAACCGGTCCGAAAAACCGGTTTCGAACCGATTTTGGAACTAGCCGTTAGTTACCGTTGATACCCAGCCGATTTTGGTCCTTTGGGACCATTTCTAGTCGATTTTTTTCACTATTTAATCACCATTCTAACTAAATATTACTAAATATACACTATATTCTATGGGACATGATTTTTACAGTGAAATAATTAATGGATACAAGGAAGCTTAATATACTGGACAAAAGTACCCCGCATATTTTATAGTCTTTCTTCCTTTTAATGTGCGTGAGTGCGTTTGGTCAATGAATTCAATCTCATCTTTCTACATCATATTTCAAATGCCTAGACCAACTCCTAGGCCTCAATCATAGCATGATATAACCACAAAACCGTTGTCTCGTCACAGTTTTGTCATTACACTTCCTCATTGAAGACTTATACGGTCCATTCCACTTGGTCAACACACTCCCACAAACCGTAACCCTTCCATTCGAGAGATAATGAAACTGTGTGATAATTGTCTCTATCTATAACAGCATATTCAAAGAATGGTCTCAATCTATAACTATATATTCAAAACTTTCGAATATGCAAGCTATCATAAGACGAAGTGAAGAACAATCTTTGCTTCCATCTGTTGAAATAATGGTTTGTCCAATAACGGGTTAAAAAAAATAGTCCAGAATGGACACATACCAGGAAGATATAAAGCGGAATTATGGGGATAAACTGTAATTAACTTGACACTAATGTAGCGAAGGTGAGCTGTGATTGTGGAGATTGAAACCATATTTGGTGGGAGATTACTAAATGATATATGATGATGTTGTGTCGGATGGAAGATTGGATGACGGAAGTAGAGGTGGAGATTGTTGTTTGGAGATCTATAAGGCAGTGTAGTTGTGTTAATGAAGATCGGTGATGACGAATTAAAGATTAAAACAATACTTGGGGTATAATTGTCTTTCAGAAGAATATTTATGTGTATGAATAAAAAGTTTTCATATAAAAATCACTTCCGATATTCTATATGTATCAAATCTCTCACAAAATGAAGGTTTTCGCTTCACAAACGCAATCCACTGGTGTTGGTTCAACAAGTACGACAATGGTGGTGGCTACATTACCAACTAACAGAAAGGCGGATGTGTTTTAACACTAGGATCTAGTTAAATTGTCGAATGGCAAAATTAAGGCTAATTGAAATATTGTCCTCCTTTTTTGGCGAAAAGTGCAAACTCAACATTGGGAAAACATGTAAAAAATCATTGTCCAGCGTGAAAAGCACAAGCATCATTATCACAAGGTCAATAAACCATAGCAAATGATGGTACAATTTTTCATTATTTGGCGGAGGCGGTTTGTGAGACATTTTCAACCATTTCGACAATGCACGCATCACTTGTGCGATTCAAAACACTCTCCAACCGAGGTATACTACTCTAACTCGTTCTACTCTAAAAGGTACATGTACAAAAAATTCGGAAAACCGCTAAAAAACAACTTGTAACAAAATTTCAAAATTTAAATGGTAGTATAAATTTAACAACATATGTTTGGTCGGCTCATGGATTGCCCGATTCTTACATTTGCATCACGAAAAATATGATTGATCCTAGTTCTTAGCAAATGATGAAGTGCATTGTGTTACGGCTAGCTCTCCTTTGCTTTTGAAAATTTTGAGGCATCTCACACGGGTGAAAATCTATACTATAAATTAAGAGATGTGTTGGCATACTCTAAATTGAACAAAAGATTTTTTCAATATCATTCGATAATGCAAGATTGCAAGTAATAGTACAAATGTAGTTGACCATTTAAAATTTAAATATACATCCGATTTGTGATAGTATTTTTTTTTGTCATGGTCGATGTGTTGCACATATTCTTAACTTGGTTGTGTAAAGCGGTTTGGGTGTTATTTGTCGGGGGTAAGACGGGATATAAAAGATATATGAAATTGTGTAAAGATACGGATTCGAAATTTTTAAACCCTCGTTGTGATTGTCCTACTAGATGGAATTCCACTCTTAAAGTGTTTGAATGTGCTTTACGTCAAAAAACTACTTTAAAACATTTTCATGATGGTCTAGTTGACAAAAGTATGGTATTGGGTAAGTTTGACGATTGGAAAATTATTCAATTTTTGGTAAATTTACTTGAAGTGTTTAAGAATGCTACAACTTTGGTTTTGACGGTCTATTATTCTACTAGTTATTTGGTGTTGCATCAAATTTATCTGATTTGTGAAAAATTGGTAGAATATGAATATGTTTATGATGGGTTCTTTGAAAACATGGTAACAACCATGAAAAAAATTGAAAATATACTTCGTAAAAATGCCCCCCCGTTTTTGTTTGTGCGCCGCAGTGAACCCCACTTTGAATGCTAGGAGCGTTGAAGCACTTATTGAAAAAATAAGTGATGGTTTGAGGTGTTGGGAGGGGGATATGAACTTTTCTTTGAATGCAAAAAATGAGTTTAATAGACAATTAGAAAAGTTGTTTTTGATTTATAATGAAAAATATGGTTCAAGTTCTTCTACTCCTAGTTCTTTTGTTTCTACCAAAAAATCCACGAATCCAGAAGTAAACCTATATAACATGGTGTTCCAACGAAACATCAAACGGGCTAGAAGTGAGAGTTCAAGTTCAAGTAAGAACAACGATTTGGGGAGGTATATTGGAACAAATTTTTTTGACAAGCATTGGATGTGATGAATTCATAAGTCTGGATGTATTGGCTTGGTGGAAAGCAAGGGAAAATCATGTTCCCGTACTATCTATTATAGCGCAAGATCTACTAAGCGCCCAAGCTCAACTATAGCTAGTGAATTTGCTTTTCGACTAGTGGAAGGGTCTTGCCCATAAGAAGAACAAGACTTACACCGGCATTCTTGGAGATGTGTATTTGCTATAGAGACCACTTAGACTCCATGGAACGTAGACAAGACATATCAACTCTTGAAGATGCTTTGGACCTTGAAGAAAGCATTCACTATGAAGAAGTTGAAGAAGGTTCATTTGTATCACTTTCCGATGAAGAAATTCAACTTGATCAAGCTCAACAAGAAGGTGGAGCAATCTAACTAGATTAAGATTGAAGATGAAGACGTTTATTATTTGTTTGAATACTTTGTATTTAGACAACGACTTTATTTTTGTTTAAAGACTTTGTATTTGGATAAAGCCTTCGTATTTTTTTTTAAGAAGACCAATCAAGACCGATGAAAGACCTATGAAGACAAACAGAGTCACATGAAGATTGAAGACTACTTTATTTAAAGACTACTTTTATTTGAAGACTATTTTATTTATTTGAAAACTTGGTATTTGTTAAAAGACTTTGTTTTTGGTTGAAGCCTTTGTATTTGGTCGAAGAATTTGTATTTGGTTGAAGACTTTGTATTTAGTTGAAGACTAAGATAATTTATAATAAATGTATGCATTATTGTGAATTATAGCCTATTTTAGTGAGTTTTTACTTAATTTTAAGTATTTTTTTATGAAATAAATTGGAGTTTTTTGTATGGATTCAGTAGATATTATAATTGGAAGATATCTTGGGTCCTAATCTTGAGCCATTAGCATCCATGTGGCCGAAAATCGATTTACGACGAAAAAAATGAATTATAGTGAATAATAGTCTATTTTAGTGAATTTTACTTATATTTAAGTGTTTTTTTTAAATAACGTAACTTGGTGTTTTTTGTGTCAATTCATTAGATCTTATCATTTGGGGGTATCTTGGGTCCTAGTCTTGAACCACTAGCAATCATGTGGCCGAAAATCGATTTACGACAAAACAAAGTGACTTTTTAGTGAATTGTAGTCTATTTTAGTGAGTTTTTACTTAATTTTGAGTGCTCTTTGTAAACTAACTTAGATTTCTTTGTGTCAATTCACTAAATATTATCATTTGAGTTCTCGTCTTGAACTATTAGCAATCATGTAGCCGAAAATCAATTTACGACGAAAAAAACTAATCTAAACGGCCGTTAAAGGTGATCCTAACGAGTGTTAAACTGCTAGGAAATTGCATGCACTAACGAACGGCCGTTAGAATCACCTTTAACGGCCGTTAAGCACTGGACTAATTTTGCAAAAAAAAAAGAGGAATTGATTCTTGAACCGGTTTGGAACCGAATCGATTTGGAACATATAGGGTCGGTTATTATCGGTTCGGGTTCCTAACTTTTGAAAAATAGGTTCCGAAACGGTTTCGGTTCTGAACAGATCCAACTTTTGTTGACCAGAACCGATTCCGGACCGGTTCGACCAGAAACCGGATTTTGCTCATGTCTACTTAGGATAGGTTGTGGCCCATTCATAGTTTGATGTATATCTGTTTTTTATGCTAATTACAAGTTGTATTTCCTACAGTATTATAGTTGGCTTGGGAACTTGTTTTAATATTCTTTCAAGAGACTATAGCTAGGTTGTTGTAATACTATTTTTTGGCTATTGTAATGTTGTAGTCTTGGTATTGTTCTACAAATATTATATTTTTATTAATTTTCAGTTATATGTCTATCATATATGAACTAAATTAATGTTATTTTATTGTCATTGTTCGATTAGTGTGGTTAAAAAATTTTTGAGCCCTTCATAAACAAATTTTCGGCTTCGTCACTGGTTTGAAAATTTACTTTCTAAGCGTATCTCATAGATCATTGCATTCATACTTATATTTGTGTTATAATAATTATATAATTGATGTAATTATTATACAGATTTGTTATTAGGGAGTAAGGAATTCACTAAAATTTGGACAAAAAATAGTTTACATGTCATTCCAACCCATTCTAAACTTTAGTTAAGTTTAATTTATTCTTTAACAAGATCTGTTAAACATAAAACGTAACCCAATTCGACCCATAGTTAAGCAATAGATGTGTAAATGGCACAAATCTCTTGCGTTTGGCAAGCATCAACTACAGCCTTCACATAGTATCTGTTACTTTCAAGTTTATCTGATCACTAGCACACGTTTTCAACAAATCTAATTGCAAGTTTTACATGCAATTGTAAAGGTAAAATCAATTGTAAAGGCATTTTTTAGGGAATGACTCGAGATTATACGAACATATGTTGACATGAACCTTGTAAGAAGATATCACATTTGTAGTTGACAACAGTCAACACCATAAATTGGTGCAACTGTGCAAGTAAGGTAAGTTTTTATAAAGAATTAACATTCTTACCCCACGAGGTCTACATATATATATAACACAACTTATTCCTTTATGCTACTTTGTTGCATCCAAGTTTTGATAGCCAACAACTAAGATCATTTTTCCATATAGCAATACAACCTTCATTTTGAGACCGTGGGTTAATATTTTTATGATATCCTTTTAATTTAATTCGTCCTCATAAAAATGGGTGGGGATTCGTTAAGTTCTCCAACTTGACTAATCAAATTGGAGAAATCTTGACCATTGAATTAAACTCAAAGGTCAAGATTCAAATATGATCTTTGAACCTTAACCACTAATTTCCATCTAAGGGTTAGGATTGTTTTAAAAGTTAAAAACAACTTGAAACGATCTCTACTATATAAAAATCTTTTTATAAGATGATTACATTTGGCAAAATTAAACAAAATAAATTAGGAAAGAAAGTTTGTGATATCTATATGTCATATTTTTGTGATATTATAAGGAATTTTAAGAGAAATTTAAAAAGTATTAATCATATTTACTATTTTTATTTAGGTTGACAAAAATCATTATTTTATACTTAAAAAGTTATTTTATATTTAAGGCTTGAGTTTAGTACCTCGGCACGTCGAATCATCTATCACAAACATTGGACAAAATGTAAAAGGCATATATCCGCCAACATTCTAAAACATGTGTCTTTATCAATTAATAATGGGAGGCGGCAATGTGAAAAACTTAACAAACAAAATATTGACTCAACTAAAAGTCAACAACAGTTTATCAAAAGCTGTTTCAATCTTATTTGAATCCCCATTTCCTGTTGAAATCTCTCTATACGCTTCCTTGTTCAATCTTTGTGCTTCAAGACGAGCAATCGTTGAAACCCGCAAACTCGAATCACATTTACTCACTTTTAATCCAACCCCACCTGTTTTTTTGCTCAACAGAGCTATTGAAGCTTATGGTAAATGTGGATGTTTGAATGATGCACGTGAACTGTTTGATGAAATGCCTCAAAGAGATGGTGGATCTTGGAATGCTCTAATTTCGGCGTATTCGCGTAATGGGTTTGCTGAAGAGGCGTTAAGGGTGTTTTTGGATATGAATAAAGATGGGTTTTCTTGGAATGAGATTAGTTTTGCGGGTGTTTTGGGTTCTTGTGGTGCCCTTTTGGAAATCGGTTTTGCTAAGGGGGTACATGGACTTGTTGTCAAACACGGGTTTGTTAAGAATGTGATTATCGCAAGTTCTATTGTTGATGTTTATGGAAAAGGTGGGTTTTTGAGTGATGCAAGGAGAATGTTTGATGAGATTCGTAACCCGAATGAGGTTTCTTGGAATGTGATTATTAGGAGGCATTATGATATGGGGAAAGAGAAGGAAGCCGTGGCTTTGTTTTTCGATTTGATTAGGAAAAATGATGTTATGCCGTTGAGCTTTACAGTATCGAATGCAATTTGTGCTTGTTCTAGAATTTCCGCTTTCAGTCAAGGAAAACAAATTCATGCTTATGCTGTGAAAATATATCTAGTAGACACTTTGGTTGTTTCTGGATCTCTTATTGATATGTATGCAAAACATGGAGATTTACAGAGTGCACACGACGTCTTTAACCAACCAAACGCAAAAGATTTGATTAACTGGACATCGATTGTTTCAGCATATGCTACAAATGGTAGAATTGAAGAGGCAAGGAAACTTTTCAATAAGATGCCAGAGAGGAACATTGTTTCATATAATGCCATGCTGGCAGGTTACACACGGTATTACAAATGGGAAGATGCCTTTGAAATCGTTAATCTGATATCCAAATCTAACGTTGATATTGACCATGTTACAATCGGGCTGATTTTGACCATTTGTGCTGGTCGTTTAGATGTTGAATTGGGGAAACAGGTTCATGCATATGCCTACAGACATGATTTTAACTCCAATTTGTTTGTCGGTAATGGGCTTCTTAACATGTATGGAAAATGTGGAGACTTGAGAAGTTGCAGAGCCTGGTTTTATCAAATGAGCCACATTCGGGATGCCATTTCTTGGAACTCAATATTGACTACTCATGCACGTCACAGAAGGAGTGAGCAAGCGATGGCGGTTATTGGGAAAATGTTAGAGGAGACCCCTCCACATAAGCATACTCTTGCAACTATTTTAGCTGCTTGTGCTAATATATTTGCACTTGATTCATGTAAACAAATTCATGGGTTTTTACTTAGATATGGCTATGATATGGACATTGTCATAAAAGGAGCCTTGGTGGATGCTTATTCCAAATGCCATTGTATTGTGTACGCACTTAGGGTTTTTCACTCAACTGTTTCAAGGGATTTGATTCTTTATAACTCAATGATACTGGGATGCTGTCACAATTCAAGAGGTGATGCAAGTATAGATCTTTTTAATATGTTAAAAAGTGAAGGGTTGAAACCAGATAACACCACATTTCAAGGAGTTTTACTTGCTTGTATAAGTGAGGGCCGTGTTGAACTGGGTAAGCAGTATTTTGACTTGATGATTAGTGACTATTGTGTTATACCACGGTTGGAGCATTATGAGTCTATGATTGAACTTTATGGTCGGTATGGGTTCATGGGTGAACTTGAGAATTTTGTAAAGCAAATGCCGTTTGAGCCAACTGCGTCCATGTTGGTTAGAGTTTTTGATGCTTGCGTTGAATATAAAAGGGGGAGGTTTGGAAAATGGGCAGCTGAACAGCTTAATGCATTGAACCCATCAGTCCCCTTTAGATTTGAACTCATGGATGCCTCATAATTTTTACTGGAACGGACTATGAGTACATACATGCCGAATCACGGAGACGGTGGTGGAGGATGGACCGTGCACCTGCCAAAACCCCAAATATCAATTTAGTAATTTGTACTATGTTCAACAGATAGAGTAACTAATCATGAAATAATTCAAATTCTTGCTTCTACTGCGTTGTACATTGAAAGATACACCGGCTGTTTGGTTGGCTTGATATGGCAGATTTACAGGTTCCAATTGGGTTACGACAGTTACAGAGTACAGACACCCAACTTTTGCCTTATACAACTTTCATTATGCAGGTAAGGGTGGATTTGTTGTTGTCCTTTTTATTTTCCATATCTAGGTTTGGATAGGTTAAATCTGTTGTTTTTCCAACCTGGAAATGCCATGATCTTTGCTTTTTTTCCTTGTGAGTGTTTCTTCGTATATCTCATTTGATTAGCTATCTGGGTGCATGAGAAATTTGGTGCTCCCTGTTTGTATTAATCTTGTTAACTGTACCAAAATCTTTAAAATGAGGTAATAAAGCTAATGATGTTGTTTCTCTCGATCCTGGGTTCTCTATAAGCAGTAATAACGCTAATGATATTGTCTCGTTCATTCATGGGTTGTATTCTCTTTTATTTTTTGACTTTTTAAGTCATCGATTAGGTTATCTATGTTTTGCTCTTTAATGATAGGTTCCTTTTCAACAACACACAATATTTTAAGGATTAAACTGGCCTAATTACCTCATAATCAACTTGAACACCATACAACTTGAGGCTAATATGGTGTTCAATTTCTCATACTCTTCTTTTTGGAAAGGATGTCATGCATTACAAATTCCATATGTAGCCCTTTAAGGTCCAAAGAGCAGATTGGCCTGACAACCTGTGAAAGTAACATAAAACCATTCTAGATGTTATCAATAGCTTATAAAATTCCAATTTCTCATCTTGTATCATGATCGACAGAGTTATTACGAGCTCGCCTACGTAACATGGAACCATCTCTGTTTTGGGGTCTAGTAACAAAGACATTGTATATCATGAGAAGGAAAATAATAAAAATAGTAATAATAATATAACAGTAATAATAAAATAGAAGGAAAAAATTAGAAGGGAATGCATCAAGAACTTGTACATCATGCTTGTTTTTGTTGTACGCTTCCAGTGACAAAGAAATTGTATATCTTTTAAACAGTAATAATAAAAATAATAATAATAACAACAACATTACCTGCACATGATATTGGAAATATAGCTTAGACATATATCTATACTATATTATAAAGAAAAAAGTCTTTAAATTTTTAACATTGAACTTGAAATTTTTAATATTGATTTTAAGTACTTCCTCAAAATGCTCATTCTATCTATTCTATATTTATCTAAAATAACTATTATACCATTTCTCTCTCCTCAAATCTCAACCAATCATCTTTTTTCTCTCTCCCCATAAATCATTTATTTCTCCAATTCATTCAAAATCTTTGTATGGGTGTTCTTAAAATTTTATGTTCTTTCATTAGAGATGTCATTCGATATACTTTCGATAAATTTTTAAATCCGAGAGCGGAGCCCGTACGGCTAAGGCATTTGACTATCATACTCTATGACACATTAACTCCTATAACCTATCATACTTTATGACCTAGGTATCACCCCACCATCTCACCGCAGCAACGCGCGGGTACTTGCTCTCGTATTATAAAGTAAATTTTCAATATTGATTTTAAGTACATACCCAAAATGCCCTTAATATTTATTCTATATTTACCTAAAATATAATACCCCTTCTCTCTCCTCAAATCTCAACCAATCATTTTTTTTCTCTCTCCTCCATAAATCATTTATTCCTCCAATTCATTCAAAATATTTTATCTCAAAAACCGTACATCGATAAATTATAAAAATTATATCGGTTTTCTTAAAATTTCATGCTCTTTCATTAGAGATGTCATTTGATATACTTTCGACGAATTTTTAAATCCGAGAGCGGAGCCCATACGGCTAAGGCATTTGACTATCATACTCTATGACATATCAACTCCTATGACCTATCATACTATATGACATATCACACTTTATAACCTAGCTATCAACCCCACTATCTCACCGCCGCAACGCGTAGTTATTTATTCTCGTATAAATTAAAGAGTGATCATGAGTGGAGTTACATAATACAGTAATAGAATCAATGCATTCAAACCAAACTCAACTCAAACAGTAAATGGATTCAACAAAAAATGGAAGTAGCAGAAATGGCAAATTTCGTGTGGTATCACTGCCATGGTTAGGCTCAACTCACATCTCTGCATTCCTTGAATTAGCCAAAAGAATGTCAATCCATAATTTCCATGTCTTTATTTGTTCAACTCCAATCCACTTTCCCTCTATGAGAAAATATAATCTTGCTCAAAAATACGACGAATCCATCAAACTTGTCGATCTTAACATGCCATCTTCGGCCGAATTCCCTCCTCATTACCACACCACAAATGGTCTGCCTCCTCATCATAAGAATAAACTTATGTTTACATATGAAGAATGTCATCCGCATTTCACAAAAATACTCAAAAACCTTAAGCCTCATTTAGTTGTGTATGATTACAACCAATGGTGGGCAGTTGACGCTGCTTCGTTGTTTAACATACCTTGTGTTCAGTTCTTGATAGGTCCAGTAACACCATGTGTTGTGTTTCTTTATAAGGCCATGAAACAAGCAGCTGAACAAAGTCCTATCCCTAGGTTCAATGTTGACGAATATGAAACCACAAACACGAAAGATGACGGTGATATAGTGAACTCACCACCTGAAGAAAACGTAAGAGTTGGTCGTTCATAACATAATATTGGTAAAAAGTACTAGGGAGTTAGAGGGGAAGTTTATCGATTTCGTTTCTCACTCTCTTAAAAAGCAAGTATTGCCTGTTGGCCCATTATTTCCAGAATCATTCTTAGACGCAAAAAGTGACGATAACGATGAGCATATCGAAATCTTTCGTTGGCTCGATCAGAAGAAAAAGGAGTCTGTTGTTTACGTATGTTTTGGTGCTGAATATTATTTATCAGAAAGTGAGATACAAGACATAGCATATGGTTTGGATTTTGGAACATAGCTATGTAAATTTTATGTGGGTATTAAGGTTTCCCGAGGGAAGCAACACAAGAATTGAACAAGTACTTCCTAAAGGGTTTCTTCAAAGGATTGGTGACAAGAGTATGTTTATCACCAAATGGGCACCCCAAGCTCGGATATTGAACCACCTGAGCACCTGGGGATTCTTGTGTCATTGTCGATGGGTTTCGGTTTTGGAAAGCATTTACTATGGTGTGCCAATTATAGGATTGCCAATGCAATATGACCATCCAGGCAATGCAAAGCTTATAGAGAAGCATGGAATTGGTATCATTGTTGGAAGAAATGAAGATGGAAGCTTATGACTGAGTCTGTCAAGAAGGTTATGACTGAAGATGGTCCAGGGAGCACAAAATATGCATAACTTGAGTCAGATCATGAGTAAAAAAGGGCATCAAGAAGTTGATAACGTTGTGACCCAACATTTGCCCAGGATGTGTGTGACCTAAATATGTGGTGATTATTTTGTTTGATTTTTTGTAATATTTTAATGAGTTAAATACAAGAATGGTCCCCATGGTTTGTCACTTTTTGCAACGGTAGTCCCTCTCTTGATTTTTTAGCAACCGTGGTCCCTGAAGATATATTTCAGTTGCAATGGCGGTCCCTCACTAACAGAATCGTTAATTAGTGTCGTTAAGTTTTTCATATGAGGGGTATTAATGTCCTTCCACCTACACAAACATAGGAGTGTTCAAAAGTATTTGTATCTAAACACCTTATTTAAAAATCTAATCCAATATTACTTGAAATGTCAGATATTCAATTTTCGGTTCGAATTTTGATTTGGATTTAGGTAAAGATTTTTGAAAAATTCGGATATTCGAATATCCAAAAGTCAGATTATTCGCTTTTTGATATCCTAAAATTCTAAATCAAATTTCGGATATCCAAAAGGGATATTATGCCATCATATCTTGAAAGTTTTAGATATTTCGGATATACAAAACCTTTGGATATGTGTTCGGATATTCAAATCCACTATCCGAAATTTTGAATAAACGTAATTCGGATAGCCGAATTTTAGGGAAAAAAAAATAAGTATCCAAGAAAAAAAATATCTCAAGTATCTGAATTTCAGAAAAAAAATAAATAAATATCATAGACATTGTCATATTATTAGATATTGAGACTAACATTTTGGATACTTTCGGATATTGAAACTAGGATTTTTCGATATCTTTTGATATTTTCGAATATTTTTGAATTTTAAAAAAATGATATTGAAATCTAACCAAAAAAAAAAAATCTAGATATTTTTATATATCAAAAATATCTGAAACTTTTTAAAATTCACTATCCGAATTTGAATCAAAAATTTATTGTATCTAACTTTTTATAGAAAATAGGATCGAATTTTCGGATCATGGTTCATACTTTTGATCACCCCTCTGTTTATGTAGGAGGAAGGACATTAATACCTCTGATGCACTACTCACATGGGAATCTTAACGACACTAACTAACGATTCCATAAGTGAGGGACCGCCATTGCAACTGAAACATATTTTCAGGGACCACGGTTGCTAAAAGATTAAGAGAGAGACTACCATTGCAAAAAGTGACAAACTACGGGGACTATTCTTTTATTTAACTCTATTTCAATTTACATGATCTATTTGGTTCCAATTTAATAGTGTTGAATTGTTGTCTATTTAATAATTGTTTAAACTTGACTACTTGTGGCTTTGTTAAAAAAAAATTCCAAGACATTTTTAAGCTTGGTTTTGAAAGATTGGAAAAGATAAATTCAACATCTCCTCCAACCCACCGCACTTAATGAGATTCAAAGCTGTGTAAATTTAAGGGAGTATTTAAGTAACAAAATGTAAACCTTACCTAAGTATTTTAGATAATTTTTTAACAAATCTGCCAAAAATTAACTAGATATGAAATAGTTTGATTTTTGGAAAGATAAAAAAAAAACAATAATAAACTAAATCTCAAATAGTAGAATTAGTAACTATTCAATTGAGAAGTGTAATATTCGTAACATTTTTTTTTTATGGATGTACCATAATTGTACATTAGTGGATTGTACAATCAGGAACACAATTTATACATTGTGGTACATTCATATAAAAAAAATGGTACTAATTTCACTTCCCTATTCAAATGAGATGTAAGGAGTCATTTTCTCTCATCTGTCTTGCCTTTCTGTCTATACCATACTAATATAGGATATAATAGGCGTCACAAATATTCAGATCCATCAAAGCAACTAAATTAAAATGCTAAAAATGTAACAGGTGAAGTTTATGTTTTGTACAAATAGTTGGAATAAATACCAATTAAGTGACCTAGGGAATTAGTTCTACATCTACCAGAATGCCATAAGTTTACAATGCAAGATACATGCTAGCTTTTATATACCACCATCTAAGGGATAAGAGGTAGGTGCTTTAATCAATCAGATCCTCCAGCCCATGTAATGTTACTGCACAAAAACAAATAATTTATTTAGGCTGAAAATGACACGCATTTGTGATGGGGTGAATATGTCTGTATAATTCTCGGGAAATAAATAAAAGAAATACGTTATCTTAACAAAAAGTTACGTTAATAAAAATAAAAACCCAAGGCCTAGCAATATTCGCAATGACCCATCAACCAAGAGGATTTGGGTTCTAGTCCCAAGGTACAGAAATTCTGAAATAGCAGAAAAAATACCATATCATCTCCATGTTCTCTTTCACAAAACTTGAAATTATTTATAATAGCTTTTATTTCTAATTCTAAAAATTGAAAACTCTTGGAAATTGTAGTTTCCCCTTGCATATTACTTTTGGGTATCCTTAATGATTTTTGTATCAAATACGAAGCCATACATTCAAAACCATATGAGATCACTCCAAAAGAAATGCACACTTTCAAGGAGTTAAGCACACCCCTGCTACCTTGCTAAAGACCTATGAAATCACAGCCTGCAACTAACAACTTCTCATTTTCTAGAAGACGATAAAGAGATGTGATATTGGGTTGGTGGGTAACTGGTTGGTAAAGAGTGACACCCTTTAGGACCCAAAACACAAAGATTATATTAGATATCCTGTCTGTTTCACTTAAAGCTTTAGAGGAGGCCAGTTCAACCTGTTTAATTCGAAATGAATCAACTCACGTTATATTTTACTTACGAGCCTAGCATGTATACTCTACAAATACAGCTAAAATGAAAATAAGTCAAACAGGTCGTATGGAGCTCAAAGTGTATTTTACTGCATGAAAGCTCTATATCATTTTAATTAAACAAAGTTCGATTATTATTCAGGAAAAAAAAATTTTGATTCATTATTAATGAAAGCTACTTATTATAACAAATAAAAGTAAAAAAAAAGTTTTGACAAAGCCTCGATAAGCTCTATGATTTAACAATACTTGAAAAAGGCACATTACCGATGCATCATATCAGATTAGAAGGTTGTGTTTTACGTACCATTTACACTTCACTCGGCATTATGGGATTGGTCATGCTCAATGAAATCTAATGCTTCTTCCATGCTAACAACATTTACATGGCTAACCCGATTTTTGTGCGTCACACCATATATCTTGTCGGCGACTTTAACCAGTTCAGGTCGAAATGTTGTTGTAATAAACTGTGTACTTGCCATATCTGCTAAACGACGAACCATATCTAGAAACATGTCATCAAGGATTTCAAAAGCTGGAGGTTGCAATTTCAACCTATTTATGAGCTTTGTTTAATCTTGAACTGGTAAAATAAAATAGAAAACATGTCATTTTGCAATTTCAACCTATTAAAATCAAGGATCAAACTTCAAAGATCAAGTATGAATTCTGGCCCTTGAATTTAATCCAAGGGTTAAGAATTGTCCAACTTCACCTCTAAAGTTATCAACTTCACCTCTAAAGTTATCAACTTTAGAGGATCCTTATCCTATATTTTAATTCATACTTCTAAATCATCTTTATACATAATATTAAGTGGAAGAGTATGAAATATGTGACCATATATGACACCCTAATTGTATTAAAAAAAAAACTTATAGACTCGAGAGCCAGTGTTATCGGTCACCATACACCAACCCAACAGATTGTGACACAAGATAATATGTACCTACTTAGACCCATTACCAACCCGCCTGGCTGACTCTTGGCCACACCTACCAACATAGCAAATATGATACTGTAATCTAGTTGAGGTTGATTATATGTTTGACTAGCTGACTAAAAAAAATAGAAGCAAAATTTGACTATTAAGCAAGGATACTTCCAACTGCTGTTCTGTACTGAGGGTCTAGCGCAGCATCTATCTCATCAAAAAGGTAAAACGGAGCAGGATCACAACGCTGTATGGCAAATATCAGGGCCAATGCAACCACAGTCTTCTGGCCTCCAGACAATTGCTTCATGGACTGTGTCTCCCCTTGTCCAGTAAAGGAAACCTGCAATATAAATCCCAAAATCAGCATCTGCACATATAGATTAATACAAACATACATAACCAAAAAACAGTTTTTACTACACTTTGAATTGTGATAAACTCAAAATTTACAAACCACAAGACAGATTTTGAGGTCAATATAATCAATAGGAGTAGACATAGTAACAGATAAAGTAACAACAAAAACAACAACAACAACAATAATAATAATAATAGTAATAATAATAATAATAATAATAATAATAATAATAATAATAATAATAATAATAATAATATAAAAAAACAACAACAACAACAACAACAGTAACAACATAACATTAAGTTTAGAGGACACATGCCTTCACTTTCACACCAATATATTTTTCAACTCGGCCCCCTGTATCAACTCGAGGACCATCCTCGTCATAATCATTATCAGCAGGCTCACCATCCTGCTTTGCAGGAAGCCAAATACAATAAGTTGATATGTACCACAAATTCTAATAGATGCAGAACAGAAGCTATAAAAGAAAATAAACCTTCTTCTTCATCATGATCAAAAATCCATGACCTCCTTGGACTAGTTCTGAAAATACATCTCGAAAATGTTTAGCGACACCTTTGAAAGTGCGCTCAATAGACTCGTCCTTGCGTTGATCAAGTACTGATACAAGTTCTTTAATTTTCTGGTATACAAGATGAATCAAATTGCATTGTTACCTTGGTATTACATCAAATAAACAACTGGTTTAGGGTCAAAATATATCTCTAACGGGTCAGAATGGTAATACTCAAAAATACAGATAGTCTATTTAGAGGCCAACAAAGTAGCTATTGTGTTATAACTTAAGTTTCATCTAGATTATCAATTTCATCACTAAAAGAGTTTCTTTTTTTCTAATTAGCATAATTTTGGCAAGTATCCGGTCAAAATTGGTAAAAATGAAATCAACAACATGATTAAATGGCTAAAGACTAGTTTTGGAAAAAATTGATCCCCATAACCTCCTAAATTGCTAAATTCTACATATCGAATTCATGTTCTACTGTTACTTTCTCTTACAAATTCAATATTTGTGGAAAACCTTGAAAAATGAAGGAAAGTTTTTTCAGGTCAACTCAGCCAGTAAACCCATACCAAAAACACAAATTTTAACCCCCAACCTATTTAAACCGCTACTCAACACGCCCATTTTGCCACTTCTACTCACGAAATTAATGTGAGAGAATATATGACAGATGTGACTACCTCATCACCAGCATTAAGTTCTTGCTGTCGATTCTGGAGTTCTTCTCTTTGATCTGTGAAGTTTGCATACTGATCAAGTGCTTTCTTGTTTACATGACTAAACTGTTTTAATTGCTCATTACACTTGTGTAACATTTTATATAATTCCTTTATGCTCTTCCGCTTGTGCCTGCGTTTTGAGACAATGTTAAAAATGAAACCACATGACATTCAAAGAATACAATAGTAACTAAGATAAATGCTTGGGCCTGTAATAATATCAGCCAATGGCAAGACATTCAATTAACTCGAGTAAAACTGAACCATATGACATTCGAAGAATACAACAGTAATTAAGATAAATGCTTGGGCCTGTAATAATATCAGCCAATGGCAAGAAATTCAATTAATTCGAGTAAGATAGTGAATAAAAACTACTCTTACATTTCAAACGCATCTGATGACAATGGACCCAACTCTCTGATTTTCTTGGCGTACTCTTCTTGCTTTGCAAGTAAAATATTTTTTTTACTAATAAGTTGTTCCGCTCGTTTATCTTCACTTTGACGAGTCTTTTCATATTCCTCTAAACGAGCCTGCATAGGAAATGCATTAACAGTTATAATCAGTCGGGTGTAACTGCAACCCCTTTGTGAAACGCAAAATCACCTTCAAGTCGCTCTTCTTTTTGTTGATTTTCTTGAGTTCCTTATTTCGATCTTCTATGCTTTCTAAAACTCCTATTTAAAAGAGAAGAGATACAGGGTTAGCCAAAGACGATCAGCGAAATTAGAAACTGATGAAGAATATAACACTCCCTACTTTTGAGCTGTTTTTTCACTTCTTCAACAAAAAGTTTTGCATCTTGCAGTTCCTGTCTCTTCGCTTCTACTTCAGCATTCAACGCATCAGTCTCTGGAGACTGTTTCACTGCCTCCAGTTCTTGTTTCCTTCTAACAAGATTTGTTGATAGATTGGTTTCAAGCTCTGCTTTCCTTGTTTCAGTCTGCGAAACAAAATTAAAAATATTACATATACTATAACACTGAGATGGTAATAAGGTTCAGGCACTTGAAGAAAATCCAATAAGCCAAGGTTGGCTTGAGCCATCAACAATTTTTTGCCACTTTTAAAGAAATTTCTTATATAAAGAACTGAGGTATTAGATAAATAAGATACTGCTGAAATAAAATCTAACTTGGTCCAATGATTTGATTTAAAAGCTTGTAAATATTTAACAGTTTTGGCTACATTGAACCTGTTCCACTTGTTTCCTATTTGACAAAGATTTTAAATTGGGGTATTTTACCAAAGATTAAAACGATTATAGCCAACTAACATTAATTTACAAACCTCTACTCGGTTTGCCCTGCAGGCTATAAGCTTTTCTTTTAGGTCCGCTATTTCAGGATTCAATCGTGACAGGAGATCTCTTTCCTCTGGGCTTAAGTGATCAACAAGTTCTGTTCCCATCTCATCTCTTTTCATAGCAATATTTGCTTGGACCTGAACAATTTGATTCTGTACATTTGCAAGCAACTTCATCTGCAATTATATCAATTCAACAATTAGAACTGAAGATTACATAACTCAACAAGCTGATAGCGGAATGCCTCAGAACCTTCTTCTCATGAGCTTTTGAGATGTTCAGTATGTGTGTGTTAGCATTTGCAACATCTTGCTTAAGCTGTTCCAATACTGATCTATCAAATGCCAGCCCAGCATCATCTTTCTGCTGCTCATTAATAATTCCATTAATTTCCTTGTCTACAAGTGTGCAGAGTCAAGTTTAAACAAGTAGCAAAATGATCTTGAAAACAAAATCTTGAAAAAAATTAAACAAAATGATCTCTTGCAAGATTGAAATGAAGAACAAAATGAGGAACCAGTTTAGCTCAGCAAAATAACACATAAAAGGATATTTTGAAGTTCAGATCTGACATTCTGGAGTTCGTTTTCCTTTGCAGTTATTAGCATGGCATTTTGTCTAATGATGCTCATTAGCTTTAGCTTAGAACGCCTTTTATCATAGAACCCACCAGTCATGCCACCTTTTTTGCTAACTTGATCACCTGTAACAAGAATACAGAACAATAATTTAGTTATAGCAGCTTCTAGATTGTCTACAATGTAAGGACATCGAATTATCTGGTTGTTGGTATTTAATGATATAGTGTCTGCATCATCCCCACAAAAAAGGAGAAAAGAATACAGAACAGAAACAAAGGTATATACAAGTAAATGCAAAAAAAAAAAAAAAAGATGCAAAATTGGAAAGGCATGGAAACCTTCAACAGTAATGCAGTCCAAACCATCAGTGCGAGCAACACGAGTAGCAACATCCAAATCACGGCAAATCACTGTTCTAGCAAATACCTGAGAGAACAATATGTATAGTTGTAAAAAAAGGTTGAAGTGTCCGGTATTATTAACAAGTTTGTTAGCAAGGCGAATAGTTCCATGGTTGATGTACGTTTCAATGTGGAATTTAGTTCTGTTATTTCATGCTATTTGCTCCAGCAAATTCTTAAGTCATGAAAGCTACAGAAAGACACTTCACTGATCATATCATATATCATTATATATTGCAAATTTCCACTGTAAAGCTAAGTCTTTCTTATCAAGTCACAACATTGGGTGTGCATCAGCCAATGTATCTAAGTCATCATAGGCATTATTTTAAATGATCCTTAAGATATAATCATAATCCGTTTGACGTCATTAATCAGCATCTCATGTGCACAAAGGAACATATTAAGTATTAGATATACAGATTACAGACAGTCAGCTTCAGTGAAAAGGTATTACATGTTCCATCATCACTCAGATATATTGTGATTCTTTGGATCATGTGAACTGTTGAGAGTTCCTTGAATTATATGTAAATGGTAAAGACGGGAAATCGCTTATTAGGTTTACACTTTACTATCTCTTAGCCTACAGCAATATGCAATGCTCTGAGATACAACATCTTGCCAAGAATAAGAAATCATTAAAACTGACATGCAAAAATCTTGATATTTCTTTTAAGACCTAAAGAAAAAAATGGCATCAGAATACTGACTAAAGGGTGTCACCGGGGAGTTCTTGTTTAAATGAAACGGAAAGAACATACGCCCATTAAATAAAACACAACTTGACTGACAAGCAAGAGCTAGACAACTAACGCATATATAGCGCATTTAAGGTCAACCTCCAATGGGACAACAATGATATCTTATTTGACAAATGAACGCCACTCTCCAACATCATACAACTTAAACATAGATCGATCGACCTCACATGGGGCAAGAATGATATCATATTTGATAATGAACGCCACTCTCCAACATCATACAACTTGAACATAGATCAATCACCAAATCAAAAATACCAGGTACTCTTCAGCAATCTCCTATATTTAGAGAATTAGAGGAACCAAGAGTTAAGTCCCATGTACACACAGACCAAAAAAAAGCTAAATTAACAATGTTAAAATATCTTTAAACATTTATTGAATGATATGTGTTATATAATTTTCAAAAATGATAAGTTAACCCTTGAAAATTACATTGTTATAAAAGTTCTGATGATATTTTTAGTAATAATATATGTTGTATTTTCCACAAAAAGTCAAAAACTATATAGCATTTATTTGAAAGTCAAAAATATTTTTGATATTAATTATTTTAAAAAGATCTATTTTATTAATTATATAAATCTAATATACTACTAATCATAGTCGTTAGCTTGTGAATAGTGTGTCAACTCGTCTTATAAATTTATGAATCGCATCTCACCTAGTGACTTGTATCATAAAAGTCTTAAAACTAAAATTATATAACAAAAATACTAATATATGTTATTTATCTTTATTATATATATATACACACACATATATATCGTAATTATAATAAAATCCAACAAAGATGAGGTGGTTTGAATGTTGAGGTAGTCTCCAGCATTGGCCCACCACCATTTTCCTTCTTTTTAGAAACAGTGAATGCTATCTGTATCAAGTGCATATTATCTATATCAAGTGTTTCGGTAATAAATAAATAAAAAAAACTTAAAAAATAACGACAAACCATCCAATCAAAACACTCCACCTCACTTTGCCATCGCTTACCGGCTATTACTAGCATTATGGTTACAAATTAAATTAAATTAAATTAAACATCCACGTCCGGATCATCATCATCATGATTGTGAGTAATTCCTTCCCTTTCTAAAAACTCACTGTTGTAAGACTGTCGTTACTCTATCTCTCTCTCTCTCTCTATATATATATATATCTATATATATATATATATGTGTGTGTGTGGTATATCCTAATTCCTATAGACGCAACATCATCATCATCATCATCATCATCATCATCACTGTGAATCGGTCAACTATCATTCAACATTGTTCCAGATCTTCCGGTTATTTATCAAATGAAAAGCTTCTCCCTAATCACCGGCGGCTCGTTATCTTCCTCAGACGCCATGAGAAGACTCGCATGAGTCCCTATACGAAGTCACACGAAGACTTGCGATTCATCCATGAGTCAAAACCTCCACCGAGTTGGTATCAAAGTCGTGACTTTTCCACTCTGTTTTGACTTGACCCGTACAAAACTAACTATGCTACTACTACCCAACATAACTTTTAACAGAAAATTATGGATTTGGATTAAAACCATGATTTGCAAAATTTACCTAAAATAACTTTTTATGGAAGAATTTTAGTTTTCCTAATAAATGTTGTTTGGCTTATCATACAAAGAAAGTCAAGAAGGTTTTTGTAATTGTTTCTTTTTTGGTTTATTATGTAGGCAAAATCAAACTTTAGTAGATTGAGACCTCTCATTGATCGATTGACATTTAAGCTAAAGTAACTCTTGCAATATACCTTACTAATGTTAGGAATACAAGTTATTGTGCTCATAAAAAGAGTCATGGGGTGATAGCTAACCTGACCAAATGCCTGATCATAATTAGAAGAAAACTTTAATTTCTTAAGAAGAGGAATCACATCAGAACTTCGTGGATAATTGACATGTGGAGCCTTGACCCTATTAAGGGGTATAAAGGTAACTCTTCCCCCTTTCTCAGCATTAAGGTGTCTAATCACTTGGGTTGATATATCATCATTTTCAACAACCACATGGAATAAGCTGCACAGCAAAAAATAGAACAAGTAAATCAGAAACAAGAAAAACTAAAAAATGACCGTCAAAAAAGTCTGAGCAAACCTATTTCCAGCAGTCACTTCAACAGCAGTAAATAAATTTTCATCACATTCCAGCAATTCGATTATTGAACCGTATACTCCAGAAATGTTATACTCCCGACAGATTCTTCGAATGCAACTAATTCCCCTTCTTATGTCCTGTTAATTGTTCCAGAGTCATCAGAAACAAACCAGGGTTTGCCACATAATTTGTCATACACCATTGCAGTAACATGAAAAATGTAACATATACAGTTAAACCAAATCTATCTTTAAAATATATATATATATATAATGGACACTATGTTTGGTGGCAGAGTTGTTATCTCTGGATGCCCATTTCTGTATTTATACTTATCGAGCAGAAACTCTAACAGAACTGTTGGATCCTAGATGAGGGTAACAATATCACTAAAAGGAGCACCAGAAACTATAAGAGACTCAAATAAAACAATCTAAGCAAGTAGCACCATGGATACATGTGTCTCACACTGGCAAGGAAAGAAACAACATAAAGCTATTGTGTATCCATATAAAAAAGTATACATATGTACATGTACATAGATATATGTCAGATACCTAATGAAGTTTCCATATCACGTAACAAGTTTCTTGAATATATTTCTACAATTAAAGATCTATCATAACAATTCACACTTCTTAGAAACAAAGATGCATATAAGAAGATTTTAAGAACAAATTCCCTATGTGGTATGCTAATTAATATGCTAGCATGACATACCCCAGGAGTAGCATGATCTAAGCTTTTTTCTGCCTTCACAACTTCAGCTTTAAGACGCTCAATTTCAGCTGTAAGTTCGCTTTCTGTCGCCCACAAAGCCCTGAGGAGGTAGATAAATTTCAGTATTTGATACATCCAATTGAACTATAAAAAGGGTCTTTATTTGCTAAACAAAGGAATTGCTATGCACACAGAAAGTTTATGTTTAATGACTAATGCCTCAATAAATTTTATCCAAAAAGTGATTGTTATACAACACTGTATTCTAGTACTTATAGTAATAGGTATTTCAAAGTTTTCAATTTATGGTTCAACTGTATTTCAGCTGGGTATGTAAAGGGTCTGACTTAACCAAATTTAGTTAACAAAAACTTATTTACTATATTACTTTTGGTGACTTTACATCAATTTGAGTACTGTTCCAGGGCCAAAAATGGTGAGCAGCCCAAAGTGAAAGAGGGGAAATGTAATTGAAGCATATGCGGTAGCAGGTTCTTGAGGGAACAATAGTCTAAAATAAACCGTTTGTGTCCACCACAATTCCTTCTGTGATTAAATCAAGACCCATGGAAAGACCAATAGAACAAGAAACATAGGTATTACTTTCGTTTATCATGAAGCTCATCTCTCCTTGACTTATGACGATTAAAACCATAACGATAACCTGATATTTTAGCTTCTAGAGAAGCTATCTCTTCTTGGCGGCCTTTGGCAATTTCTGTTTGTGCCGACAGATCTCTTTCAAGTTTATCAATTTCATCTTGGAGTAGATTTTCCTAAAATGTACAAAGTAAAGCTGAAACGTTATACTGAGATCTCATAATAGTAACACTCATGGTGGTATGAACATTATTGCACAAAATAAAGTGTGGCAAAAATGACCAAAAAGCAACTAGACCACATGCTAAAGCTTTGAACGTAGTAAAAGAATAGGGAGTCAGGTATGGGATTTAGCACTAAACAGGAACCCAGCAAATAGAAAAAGCGAAGATGAGAAGTTAAGAATTACTCTATCATGTTTTTTTCCCAAGGGTTAGCGAGCCAAGTGCAATGCTGTAGAACTAAATGACCTGATGTAAATTGACAACAAAGGCATGTATGTGGAGCTAGAGACCTAGAGTCACTAAAACGAAAGACAAAAAAACACCAAGAAACTGTCATTCTGAGAGCGCTTATGTAGCCCTTGGAGCTACATGCATAGTGTGGACCATTAGGTTATTTTTATGATCTCCCAGAGGGATAGGATTTCAAACATGAGCAATGAGGAACCTTCACCTCAATGTATTAGATCAAAGAGAAAATGGATAGTAGTTCCAATTTTATGGTCAATATAAGCCAGATAACAGAACTACCAAAGTAGGTCATATATATAGGTTCAGAGTGACATGTTAAAAGTTCAGTTTCTTCTTACAAGTCTCAAAGTTCTTCAGTAGCCGAGAACCCTAAAAATTTACTACACCCATCTGAAAAAAAAACTACACTCATCTGAACATATATACACCATTTGAGCCATGGTCCTCTACAGATAAATGTGTAGATTAACAGCCTCATACACTAATCAGCAAAACTGGAGTGATAAACTTTGCAGCTCAAATTATCCATACAATCAAAAGACAAATTTAGAAGATGGGCATATTTCACCTTAAAAGCTAATATTAAAGAAAGTTACTGTAATTTCCTACTTTCTATGGGTTTTGCATCGATTAATTTCTCTTAGAGAACATTTATTACAGATTTTTCACTAGTTACTATATAGTTTTAACTATCATTTAGCCTTTTAAAAAATGAGACACTATGCTCTTACAGTTGCCGAGAGTAACTGACAATAAATTACAAGTTTTCTAAATATGGGCTTTTCCAAATTACTATATAAAACCATCAAGGCAAGTTCTTTATATGTGTATGCATGCATGCAAGTCTGAAGAATGCATATGCAATATTACGAATACCTGCTTCTCATTTGAAGAGAGAACCTTGTCATACTTGTCAATATCCTTTTGAAGCCATTCATCGCGTGCAGCTTTAGAACGAAACTGGGTTGCACGCCCTTGTTTCTGATAGAGTATACTGAGGCGCTTTTCCCGGTCCATAATTCTGTCATAAAGATAAATGAAACAGATAAATGAAAAAATACCAAGTACATAGAGTAGACAGAAAAAAGACAGCAGCACCTTGATTTCATCTAAGAGATTATCCGTTATTTAATAAATAATCAGAGGGGAGATTAAAAATTTAAATGCAAAATACTTGGAACCCCACATGCATAAACAAATTAAGGAAGACCCCACAGCACATTTGAGAAAAGCTTCCACATAAACTTGTAGATTTCATCTAATTTTAAATAACTTGAAGAAAGAAAATCAAGGAAATACAAGACGTGTTTCGAAAAGGAGACCAACAGGAGGCTTTGACTGCAAACTAGCATATAAAGAGTTTCCAACATTTTTGGTGTCCTGAAATGCTGAAACATACCCTTTTGTGATGTCATCCTCCTGCTTAACTTGATCATCATACAAAGGCCTGATTTTGTTTAGCTCTGCGGTAGATTGCTGGATTTCTCTCCGTAAAACCTCAAGCTGCTTTCCAGCTTCATCCTAAAGTGTGAATTTTTATATAGAAAATAACATCAACTTCACAATAGTGCAATGTAATAATGAGGCCCTAGCACATTTACAAATTATTGATTCTGTAATGCTTTTATTAGGTCAAAATACCTTGGCTCTACTACTCCCAATGATTCTTTCCTCAAGGTCTGTAACATCAAGCTCAACTGCAGTGTGCTTTTTAATTGCTTCTGTTCGCTGCTTTTCAATTGCCTCTTTTTCTCTGGTTAAACCTTGTACTTCTCTGGTGAGATCTTTAAATAACTTCTCTAATTTCTTTACTTCTTCTTCTTCATCTATAGATGAGTTATACTTCCTGATTAATTCCTCAGAAATGGCATTTCGCTCCTCATCCACCTGCATCCAGTGTGGCACGTGCAATTAAGCATCATGACATGCACATACAGACTCTTAATATGCAATATCCCATAGAGAACACATTTAAGCAATCCCAGAAAGCCAAAAAATTTGACGGGAAAAAAGAATTACCTCAGCCAGCTCCCGCTTAGCATCATTCAGTTCTTTATCATAAATGGTGTATTCTAGAGACTTTCTCTGTTTATCAAGCTGCTGATACTTCTTCAACTCTGCTTTCTCTTCATCCAGCTCTCTTAATCTCTCATCCAAGTATTGCACAACTTGAATTATCTGATTTCTCTTATTTCCTGATATCGTAGCAGATATAAGAAAGCATTCGCCAAATGTAAAAAAACAAAGTTAATAAACACTTGCCAGTATCTTGCATAATTTTCAGGCTCTCACGACGACGCTCTTCATAAACTCGAGTACCACCAATTTCCTTCAGTAGATCAAGTCGTTCCGCATCTTTCATCAAAGTCAATGATGCTATCTACAATAAATGCATGGTTATTAATAACAGTCAGGTACTTTACCATCCAAATCAGAAGGCAAAGATGTCATACTTTCCCTTGTTGGACAACATAATATGGATTGGAACGAGAGAATCCAGCACTTTCTAGTAGATTCATAACTTCAGTTTTCCTACAACGTTGCATTACCTTCTTTGTTAGAACACTCAACATAATGACCGAGAACTTAACAAGGGTTGCGCAAAAGATAAGAAGAGATAAATTATCCTAAAGGTGATACTCACGTTATATGCTTCCCATCCAAAAAATACTCGTCTTTCTTTGTACCAATTGTTCTCCGCAGGCGCACCTCCTCTTTATCAACCTTTAAATCGTAAAAAGTATAATTTCAATTTTCAAAAACAGAAAGTCCAAATTAGAACTGTATATATACTACAAAATTTATAAATTAATATCTAAAATTTGGATAATTTAAAGATATAGGTACGTAGGTAAAGTAATTTTTCTTCCATAATCGAAACATTAATCATTTAAAAGTATAAGGAGATAAAGTTTGAATAATTGAAACAATAATTGAAACATCAATTATTAAAAAGAACCCATGATTACTACTACATGAACCCACTCACATATCGTGATATGCAAAGTCTTGTTTTATATGGGAATGATTAATCCGTTTAACTAAATAGTCTAATAACTCTCCTAACCATGAAATGATGACATGTGTAAATATTAGGAGGCAAGATTAGAAAAGAGAATTAGTGAATACCACATGTCACCTTTATAATGTTTTAGGAGAATTTTAAGGCTAATCTTTAAGAAGATTTATCATTTTCCTATTTCTATATCTTTATTACCTTTTAATACAAACTGACATCTTCTATTTTAATAAATTCAACACTTTTTTGTATATATTCACCACAGCATGCTGATCCGTGATTACTAGCAATTCCAACTTCATGTTCCCGAGTTGCAGAGAACAATCCTAACTGCATTCCAATTTTCAGAAGAGGCAGCATCTTCTGGTCTTTATTGGTGGTTTTTCCACCATCAATGATATTGTGCCTCCTATCTAGTTGCCTATGCTTCTGCGATATACTGAGCCTAGGGGCGTTTGGAGTTGTTTGTACTAAAATTTTTATCTGCTTAAAAGAATATAGCAAGTACGAAGCTGCTATTTTGAAAGCAGATAAGCAGTTTTTCAGATAAGCAGATAAGCAATTTTTCAGAGTGTTTAAAAAAAATAAAGCAATCCCAGACACCCTCTTAGTTACATCCAGTTGAATACGATGTATACATATACTCTTGCTCAGCCTATGCCTTACGCTGAGCAAGAAATAACTTTGCAGTTTCAGTATTGATATGAACTTGAACATGCTGATATCGAAAGTATTTTTTAATAACTATTTGCAATTTTTACCCACGGCTACTTCTAGATTTATGAATAAATTCCAGTGAAACTTAGAATAGATTTTACATTGTAGATAGTTAGAAAAAAATTGATGAGATGCGGACAGACTCTTTATAACTTACATTTTTCTTCAAGAAAAATTTCTTTTGATGATCAATCATCACAATATACAACATTTGATCTGATCATCCCATCAGTGACTATATTACTTTTTTCAAATTCATCATTTCTCTGTGCTATTTATCCTATAATATCTCTTTATCCTTTCTCTCCCCATGTCTCAGTATTTATGTCATTTGTTACTTTCTCACCCATTTGCACTCCTCTAACCATATAATTGCAATATCAACATTGTGAACGAACCTTATTGTTTTACCAAGTTTGATCATGATAAGAAACTCAATAGAATTGAAACTGAGCTGCATGCATACAAAGAAAATAATGCACTCATTAACAGATGATGAAGATTACCGGAATGCGATTGTCAGAGTTATCAAATACGATTTCAACAAAAGCTGATAGAACTTGGTGTCCTGCTCCTTCCTGAACAATTTTCACATATGAATTGATAACTATCATGTCCCCAACTAACTGATATAAGTATTAGATAGACAATAAAAAGTTAAGAACATAACCAACATACATGGAGAAAGGCGTGCCTGTCTTCATTACGCAGGTTATGAAAGAGGTCACTTATTACAAAACGGATTGCTGCGGACATGCATTAAGTAGGTTGAGATGTAACTTCCAATCAATTAGTCCCACATAAGCAATCACAAGTGATATAATAGCTGGTATTAGAAATATATAATTACACGTACCATGAAAGAAATTTGACTTGCCAGACCCATTTGCACCAACTGCAGTTGATTTTATTGTACATTATAACCAGACAATAGTAACAGAAAAGTTGCATGGGAAAAAGCATATAGTTTTACTTGTAATCATCAAAAGTCACCATAATGTGTGTGTATACATGGGTGTGACCAAACATTGTATGAAAATAAAAGAGCGTCAAAAGTCACGATAATGTGTGTGTGTGCGCGCGCGAGTGCATGTGAGAGAGAGACAGACCAAACATTGTATGAAGATAACACAAAATGACCAATGAGCCTGACGGAATATCATACCAACGCAGTTAACTTTGGGACTAAAGTCTTCAGTTGCAACTTGTTCTTTATAACTCTTAAACCCTTCGATGATGACCTGCAATATAATCCCGTATGCAAACATTATCATAAACCTATCTTACTTGAACCTATATATTGAAACATATATGTGAAACTAAAACAATTACCTGTTTTATATACATTCTGACAAACCTAGCTTGCTCACCTATATATTGAAAAACAGTGTCAACAAGGGATGTAATACTTGAGTATGGATTGCAATTTCAGAAACATTTGCAGCAATACAATATTTACTGGGGTGAATGATAGTGTTCAAACACAGATCAAAGGTCCGAGTTTATATAATAACACTAGGTACTACTAGATCAAGCACTCAGTGACGAGTATTAATCAACAATTCGACATAAATCTTCCGGACACAATTTAAGACATAAAATATACCAGCACCTAGATTCGAACATCTTTACTCAGAAAATACGCTGATGATCAAAACACAAATATAAGAAGCATTTGATTCAGCAAAAAAAAAACAAAACAAAAATAGTCACGCTTAAAAGCAAAGTTCAAGCTTCAGATCCCGGCCCCATGTCCCTTTGACCACGGTCCTATGCAATTTACATATCTTGTGTTGGCCGTGGAACCCATCGGTGCGGGACCGACAATGGGTCGGGTTATCCGTTGATTTAGTAAAAACTAACGAAAGGTCACTGGTTTTAGCAAAAATAAAAGAAAACCTACATAACCAACTTCTACAGATAAACGTGACCAGGCATCGAAATTTACTTAGCACGAATGAAGTATACAACGTAAAATAATAAGCATACTGGTGGTCGAACAAATCGGCTGTGCATAAACAAACACTCAACTTAAGCACCTAAAAAACCCTATATCATTCCACTTAAAACACAGATAATTTCAAAAACTATCTACAGCCACTAAACTTATACAATAATTAACAATAATATATAAATAAAATGAATCAGTCTAACAAAACCTAATTTTAGTAAAAACAACTAAAATGCTGGCACTTAAATTAATTGATTAAAAAAAATAAGTAAATGAAAGCAAAACCCTAATTTGGCCCTAAATTAAGCAGTAACCGCAAGTATAAATAGGAATCGAGAGTAGCCGGAAACTTACGAAACTCCGATGAAGTACCGGCGAAGTGAGAGAGAGTTCGAAGAACGCAGTTAAAATTATTACTATGAGTATCGCATCATATATTTCCCTCTCTTTTTTTTTCTTTGGTTTTTCTTCTGTGTTTCTCACTTTCTCTCTCTTTTGGGGGGGGATATAGGCGTGTGTCCGTGTAGTTACACGAAATCAGCTTTGTTCACTCACATTTATTTTGCCCATCTAAATTCCACTCACTTAAATTTTCAATGTTTATAAATAATCGAAAACTGAACTATTAAAAAAAAATTAACAAGCAGTGGTATTGGTCTAGTATAATTTGATTTTTAAAACCTAAAATCATTAGATTTTGGTTCAGTTCGGTTTTTTTTGTATGGGTCTATTTCGGTTCGGGTTTTTAGTTTTAGTCAGTTTTTAACGACTTTTAGGTTTTAGCCAACTTGAGCTTGAAAAAGTTTATAACTTTATACCATATCATTATACTATGGCTGTGTTTGATTGCATCTAAATGGAATGGTTCAGCACTGAGTGCTGAATCGGTGAGCTGAACACTGAACGAGGAATAAAAACCTGCTGAGTCATTCCCCCTTAGAACTCATCCTTAACCATTCAGTATCTAACCATTTACTTTAATGACCTTCTTTATCACATTTTTCCCCCACCGTCCATCCCAAATCCCTCTTTTGTCCACTTCTTTATCAAATACAAAGATCTTCATCTTTATTTTTTTTCACTCTTCTTTATTTCATTGTTTCTCTATCCAACTTGATGAGACAAATTCGTACGCTTTACTCTCCTTTTCTATTGTTTGTTTCTCTAATTTGAAAGTTTTGGATTATATTGTTATATTTTGTTGTGTATTTCTTTTTCTTGAAAGTTTTTGATTATATAATTGTTATTTATTAGATATATTATTTTTATTAAATATAATCATTGATAATTTGATAAGTTATAATTAAAGAAGAGTAATTTTAATCAAATTTTGTTAGGTATGTTTTTATTAATTTAATTAGTTGGATATTTGGGATAAACATAAGTTTTATATTTTATATTTTTTAATAAAATTATTATTTATAAGGAAAAGGTTTAAAAGTGTAAATTGATGATAGAAAATCAAAAAATGTAAATTAATTTAGACGTGTGTCGATTTAATTAATTTTGAGAAATTGAGAACTGTGATTGGTCAATTGAAGTAAGGTCAGTTGTTTTTATTATATATATTAAGATTATTTTATACATTTAAAAATAAAATAAATATAAAATAAATTAAACAATATAACTTTGGTTCAGTTTGGTCTTTCATATGAACCAAAACTGAACTATAACTTTTGGTTTTGGGTTTTTTGGTTTGGATTTTTTGGTTTTCATGGGTTTTTTTTGTTTTTGCTTGAGTTTTTGCTCACCTCTATGCACAATGGGAATATGTAATTAAAAGTTCTTTGTTTTTTCACTTCATAAATTCATTAACTTTAAACTATTAAAAAAGTCTTCAATTTAATTTTAAAAGCATTTTTAAAGGTTTTGTATTAAATTAATATCTATTGCTATATAATATACAACCTATCCTCATCTATTTAAATTGTAAAATACAACCCTTTTTGGATTATTTTGTTTTTTTTTTAATAACAACTATTTAACAATGAAATTGAAATAAAGATTACAATAAGCATAATAATTAGATAGAAACTGCAATAAAAGACAATAAATAAAACATGTAAACACCTAAATTCCATATTTTTCTTTAATCTCATAACACAACATGTTATGATATGTCAATTGTTCGTCATTTAAGCCTTGTGTACTTTGTGATAGGATTTTTAGTTCTTCAATTGTTTTTGAAGATTTGTAGAAGTTTTTTATATCGTTGATGTATTCATTCATTTCACTTATTCGGGTCATGTGCAAAGAGTTAGTTTGATTAATCAAATCTCTTAAACTATCATTTACTTCGACATTTGATGTAGTTGCTTTTTCTTTTCATTATGGCTCGTTCTTAACAATTTTTCATGCATACTCATATTTAAAAATTTTTCCATATCTTGAGTGGTAGATTTGTCTTACCCTTTTCATTAGTTGGTCCAGACCATCCATTATGATATTCATTTTCCACATAAATAAATATTTGGTTAAATTCTATAGGCATTTTTTGTTACCATTGCCCCTTAACCTTTGTTTGTGTTCTTGTTGAAAAAGATTTTCTATAGTACTCAGTAATTCGCCGCCAAAGAGTTACCTTGTTGTCCATTTCTGGTGAAATTATCGGTAAAAATAGTTACCCATCCACTCACGAGTAATATCTCTTTACCATTCAACCAACCCTAATTGTTTTCTTTTCTTTTATGATTTTCGAAAGATTAAGATCTTCACTTTCGAGACTTTCTTGAGTGGAAAAAGAAGGGATTGTGTTGTGTGTGTCATTGGGTCCAGGCGGCGAATATATCCTCCTTGACTCGTGTATATTGACAAATCAAAATTTGGTTGAAAACATTGTTTTCACAACCGGACCGGACCGACAGGTTAGACCGGTCGGGCGCGACTCGGAAGCTCTGACGGTTCGGTTCTATATGTTGAAACGGCGTGCACGTGACTAGAGGTTAAATCGGGAACCAGCGGTTGAACCAAAAAACTGCTGGTAGAATGGCTGGACTGGAAAGCTTGTTGTTCGCCTTCATCGGAAAGTTCTAATCAAAAGTCCCAATCCGAAGTTTGTGTTTTTAAATCGTGCAAATGTCTTCAATCTTCATCACCTTCGGGCTTCTTTTAATGACTGATTCCTCTTTGTAAACATGATCCATAGTTGGCATCTACCGATTTGGGGTTTTTTTTTCCTTTTCATTTGTTAGACCAATGACTTCAAAATTAAAGTTTTCATATGTTGGAATTATATATATATATATATATATTGCCGGTAGAGCTGAGATAAAAAAAATAAATTTAAAAATTGATCTTGGCCATCCAAATTCACACCCAATTTAATCTGGACCATCTAAAGTCAAAGTCAACTTTGGAGCTAAAAGTCAACGTATGATCAAACATTTTCAACATATATTTACAGCTTTTTTGTTTTTCAAATTCAAATTTATAAGATTTAATGACAACATGGTGGCTTCGGTAATAAAAATCTGTCGTGTAACACATTAACATATATACCAACTTTCTTATTTTCTAACTAGAAGGGTGACTGTGCGTTGCAACGGCGACGTTCTATAGCATGCCAGATGTCGCAACGGTTTATAGAGTTCAAGTTACTTTCATGAGATGCGACAATACAATATCTAACCGTATCTATCATTCTAAAAATAAGTCGCGGATTAGGTGCAAGAGATAATGAATTACAAAAACTAACCATGAAAAATAACCATTTACGATTATATGAAACACACAATTGCTATATATAACTAAATGATTCAATTTATATTAAACTCAAATCACTTTAATAGCAAATACGACTCCTAACACTATGAATCTTGTTTTACCATGTCAATGATACAAATTGGAAGCTGCCATTGCCGCTCTTATTATGGTTGTTTTATATTCAGTTTTATAATAGATACTGTCAAGCTCATTATTATATTGAGACTTTTCTTCCTGATTCGAGTTTAACCGCTTGTATTTTCTTTGGTGAGAAATCTGAACAAAAGTATATAAATAAATGGTTATGTTATATAACATTTTGATTCTAAGAAAATATCACATATATATTGTGAAAGGATGGAAATGGGTCACAAATGAAGATAATGTGAAGGAAGCACCCTATTTGACAAAAGAGTGAGTCGTGTGAATGAGTTATTAGGATTATTTAAGCTAAGGGTATTTTGGAAAGAAAAAAATGCTAAATTTTAAGAAATCCAAATTGTATTATAAAGAGGTATAGATAGATTTGTTTAATTAGTTCTATATATAATATACACCTCATATTGCCTAAATCAGTGTTTTCAACGCTATTATATATATATACCATAAACATTTTCACATCACAACTCCAAACAACAAGATGAATCAAAGTAATGTGTTTTATATTCATAATTTTTTCTACATGTTTTCTATATATGCAAAATGTTTATATCTAATTTTTTATGTTTTATTATACGAAGAACATGTTTGTATATCTAAAAAAATTTTAGTAAAACAATTCAAAACTATTCATTAACAAATCTATATATAGATATTGATGTTATTAGTTATGTTCTATTTATATATTTGCATATTTCTCTTTCACTTTATGTTTGAATATATATATTTTTTAAGATTTTGAAGTCATCACTTCTTTGAATGGGAAGAAGAAGAAACTTGCAAATGATTTGAATGAGGACATCGATTTTGATTAGATTTGAATGAAGTTATTGATGTCAACGATCCAAATGATTCAGACGATGATACAGTAAAAGTGCTTGAGGTTGCCATGCCAATGAAGAAAACATTCGTTTGGAATATAACCAAGTACGCATTAATAATATTATGTATACAAGTAATATAGTAAAATTTTTGGCTATTAACACATTAAATAGATGAAGGCCTGACAGATAAAGACTGATATACCATATTTTCATGTTATTTAACAAAGTTTATTAGTCTTCTATGCCACCTTATTAAAAGATTTAATCTTCTTAATCCTACATCTATTTTGAATATGTTTTAAGATTTTGATTTATCATATTCAATGTTGTTTTCCATTTATATTTTGTATATGTGTTGTTTCTTTATTATCTCATTTAGTTAATTTTCTAATTTTATCGACCTTTAGTAAAAGAGTTATTGTAAATAGTAAAAAATATATATTCAATGACACACGCATATGCTTATTTAAGGAATTGATATATATTTAATTAACTTTCGTTCTAATGGGTAACAAACGTCATTATAAGCCACAATATACAATTTATATCTAATACATACATCCGTTTTTAACACACACAAAAAATCCACTATATTATTTAGAATATTAAAATTAAAATTTATATCAATTTTACGTCCACTATAAATAGAATACAAAAATTGGATTGATAACAATGAAAATGATATTACACAAAAGAAATCATTTTTTTAAAAAAATTAAATTTTATAGTTGAAAGATAATTATATATATATATATATTAAATGAAAAGAATTAATAAAAGTTTCCCGTACAAAATATAAACATATAGGTAATAAATTCGTGGATAAAATATCCTGCGGACATTTACACTCAAATTGAAAAATGTATATTGAGATTAGTAAATTTTACCTTTAAAAATTTACTTACTAACCAAGAAACATTTTCCCAACAAAATTTGTTTTATAATTAAACCAATTAGACAAATATATATTTATACTACCAAATCCATTCTAAAAATAAAATGATATATATGTTTTTATTTGAAGATATAAACTTTGAGAAATAATAAATTTACAAACTAATTAAGTTAACCAAAAACAGTTTTTCTTTCTTCAATATTTCCTTTCATTTTATTGGTTACACATGAGTTCATATAAATTTGTTTGTGATTAATACTGTTGAGCGGGCTTGATCCTACAACCCGTGCTAGCATATATGATCATTATTTTTCAAGCTTTTAGTTATATTGTCATTGTGCTTATTGTAAGTTGAACTCACCAGTTTTTATGTTGATCTTTCAATATTGTTTATTCAGCTCGCATCGAAGGATGTATGTGAGCAGTTGATGAACTTGAAAAGTAACTCTATAATGGCATATATCCTTAAGACAAATGCACTCTTTGGATTTATAATGGTTTTAGACTTACATTGATTGTCTTCATATAAAGAAGACAGATAAGTTAAGAATGAACACTACATCTCGAGGTTTGCTTTTCCTTCTATTTACAGTGATATTTATCGGTAGTTTAGTGGTTGAGTATGGCAAACCGCGCGGGTTAATATAGTTCAAAGCAGGTTTGGGTCAAAATGGATGAGTCTAAAGTGCCGGTCAAAATTGGTTGGGCTAACCCGCGAACAATCCATTTTCTGAGCTTTACAAATAAAGAAAGCGGTAATATTGTAAAGATAATCCGAACTTTAGTATTAAAGTAATTAAAAATAATAGTTATTCTTACAAGTACCAAGGTCGTTTAAATTTAAGATACATAAGACTAGTTTAAAAAGAAGCCAATTAGTATTAAAGTAATTAAAAAGGTTCTCAATATCGGGTGTTTTGGGGACTATGTATATTAAGTACGTATAGATAATATCTAGAAGCCAAAATGCAGTTTGAAATTGTTTGGGTGTTAGGTGCATTATTATCTTAATTTAAGGGGAAACATACTAAGTTTTAAGGTAATTGAATGTTGCTTAAACCACTTGGTGTTAAATCAAGTAGTCATATGGGGTCTTCTTTAGGGGTTTTAGGGGAAAAGATGTTGGCTTGGAAACCATGGATCGAATCTCAATTCCCCATGGTTTTGAGCATTTACCTCTTCAGACGCGTGTGGGTCGTGTTATCGCACCCTTGGTCTCCAGAGGTGCCTTCGCGATCCAACCGCTAGCATACTTCTCACTTTGGATGTCACTACCAGGGTTTGAACCACTAACTAATTAACACGACGTTCTAAAAATAAAAATTGAATGTTGCTTAATTTGAGCACAATTTTTTACTAAATAAGCTCAAATAAACAACGTGTTATGCTCTTCATTTTCGTATATTTTGCGTTTTTTAGATGGATTTGATTCAAAATTCAAGATACAGAAAAGGGAAGATGGTAGTGGACGAACGACAAATGGAAGTACAGTTTCTGGCTAACGAATCATTATAAATACTATGTAAATACTATGTAGAGTTGAAGCCGAAAGGAGGGTTCACAAAAAGGTTTTGTTTCGCTGAAGCATGGCATTGAAGTTTTTAACGAAGATGATTTAATGATGATGATCTCAGATTGAATATAGAAAAGATTTTTTTATGTATCTTGACCTTCATTTGTTATAATATATATTTTAGGTTGTGGGCATGGATAAGGAATGTCAGGGGCGAAGAAGGTTTTAAGTGAAGTTTAATATAGGATTTGGTATTAAATTAGATGATAAGAATGTAAAAAGTGTTGATAATTTTTTGCAGGTTTTGATTTGCATTTCTCAAATTGATTAGATTTATTGTTACCGAGTTTCTAGGTATGTTTACCTGTTCCATTCCTCATTTTCTTTATTAAGTCGCTATTGATGGACGATGGTGGTTAAAAAGGTGTTCATTTTAGTTCAGAATAAGCAAAAGATAAATTTTTGTTCATATAAATACGCAAAGCGTGCTTATACAAGTACAGTGAGTGATAAGTAATGCAACATTAATCACCCACATATACGAAGTAGTATTATTTGCAGGGGAACTATTTTTGCAAGGAACCATTTGAGATCTGTAAAAAAAAATAGTCCACAAAACTCAACTTTGATTGACATACCTGGTGTAGTTTTATCATGTAATACTTTTTCTGTATCGTTTTTTGCTTATCTACTTTGTTTTTTTAGCCCCTCACTAGCTTTTATTAATAAGATTCTTGAACGTTTTTTTTTTTTTAAATCCAGTGAATTCCTTCACGAGATCTTTTACAACTTAAGTAAACTATTAAATTCAAATGTGGAGACTACGAAGAAACTTTATAGTTAATAGGATGATGTATTTCGTTAACAATAGATACTATATATTAGTTGGTTCATTATCCCCGTATCAAATTCTTGTGTAACCACAAGTCCACAACTCATGTAACATTATTATTATTTTTTAATACATTTGATTTGTATAAATTTCTTTCAGTAATTAAAAAAAAAGTTTTGCTAAACGAAACTCTAAGATCATTCGTTAAGGTGCATTAAATAATTGTACATTTACGATAAAATTCAAGAAGTGACTTTTGATATGAATAGGTATAATTTTGTTATGAACATTAAGTGAAGACTTATACACATTTAACATTTTCCATAAAAAAAGTTGTAACTGGATTAGAGCATTTCGATATAGAAATTTCATTTATGTTTTACTGCTCATACCCGAGTAGTCACCCGGGTTGATTAGCTAGTATATTTATACTACCAAATCCATTCTAAAAATAAAATGAGATCTATTATTTAATTTGAAAATATAAACTTTGAGAAATGATAAATTTACAAACTAATTACAAACAAACAATTACAAATTGATGTGACAAATTATATTATATATATATATATATATGGTTTCCGGTGCTTGGGAGTTTAAAGAATTTATACTCATCCGATCAAAAAAAGTTGTAATCAGAGCCGTATAAAATCATCCATTTAAACCGGTTGGTAAGTTACTAAATAATAAAAACGTGGATAAAAGAGCAAATAAGCAAGCAACTGAACCCCTATCTTTTAGCCTAAATATTGTCGTTCACATTGCATTAAGCCCAAGATAAATGTGCAGGAAGTTGAGAATAATGTTGCATTCGTAGTTTCTTTTATTCAGCATTTGTTACTAGAATAATGGGCAATCGGTTTCCCCGATTAACTCACGGAGTGGTTAAGTAGTCGAGCAGTTTTAGCAATCCTTTTCTATTTAAAGCCATCATCCATCAGTGTAATTGCATATGTATCCCTTTTTATGCAACAGAAAAAATCGCTTTCCATTTAATCTATCCTCCGTTAGAGGTTTGAAGTGTTTCATGTTCTCTTTATATAGTGGAGAGCCTCAAGAAAATTTGGCAACATAGATATGCATCCTACGTTTGAGTTTCAGAAGTTTCGAACAATAATATTTGAGATAGTTGGTGTTTCACACAAAAATCTGACGACCTATAGGTTACACAGATACAACGAAGCAACGGGTAGTATCGTTATTAACGATGCACGGGTGGTAATATCCGGATGATTTACTGAATTTTCCAAGGTTTTCGAGACACTACGTTTCATATTTCTATAGCAATATAAAACGCAGCAATCTGGTAAGTTGTAAGATAGAAGATTTGGTGTAAGTTTGTGTTCGTTTTCGTACGTTGTCCAAACCAACAAAAATTTATAGGGCAGAATTGAAGTTCCCTTTTGAACAGCCATGAACGGGCAGCTGCTACCATTCAAACAGCCATATATACTAACCGTTCTACTCCATATTGACTCATTGCCCATATGAATGGATCACTTCTACTCCATCATGAACAGATAGTACATAAATTATTGGGAACAGAGGATTCTCTTTAAAAAGAATCATATAGCTTTTCTCAAGGAATCACGAGATTCATTAATACAGAAATGACGACTAGAATACGTACACTCTAATACGAATATATAACAAGTTTTGGGCAAGAAACTTAAACAAAATTCACGGGCTGTGGAGCTAGCTGGTAGAGGGTGTGCTGAAAACCGAAGTGGGTTACAGATTTACAGACAGAAGTTGTATCGACTTATCGTACTACCCGTGATTGCCATTCAAAATTCATTTGTTCCATGTAAATGTGTTTCCTCTTTTTAAACATCGTTATGATTATACAGAGCAAAAAAAAAATTATAACAAAGGATCTTAAATACAAGTAACTTTTTATGAATATATATATGTACACTGGAATTTAATTTGTGTGTACGTTTAGAGATATAAAATATAGAGATGGTATGTTATTTGTGTGTTTGGATATATATAATGTCTTGGTTTGCATGTGGTGAGAAAAACAAAAAGAAGAATTAGTATTGCCTAATAGCCGGCCGGTTGGTGTTTCCTCCAATTCCTATTAAGTGTCTGTCCTTTGCATATGAAACCCCCAAGCACCGTAATGAAGTAAATGGTTTTTTAGATGTGGGATGTGGGATGAAGTGAGGTGTATTATGTTTAACTTTATGGTGATTTGGTCTATTTATATATATTTTTGTTGTTTAAAATGACTTATAAATCTATTTAATAATTATAACCTGAACAACATACGGGTATTTTTTTAATATATATTGTTTTTGACGCTTGTTAAAAAAGAATTTTATTATCAAATAATAATTATAACCCGAACAACATACGGGTATTTTTTTAATATATATTGTTTCTGACGCTTGCTAAAAAAGAATTTTATTATCAAATTTCAACCATAGGAGGACAATACTAATTAATCCTAACTGTTATAATAGCTCCTTTTTTGCGTACATATCTGAAAAGTTGTTACCTTTCATTACCCCATCTTTATAAAAATCATGTCTGACACAAGCTTATAAACTTCCCCATTTAACTCAGATTGGTTGTTAAAAAGATAATGCAACTTGCTTAATAGTATTTAGGTTGTTTAATGGAAAAGTTTGTTTCTGGTTCAATAAAACCTCTTTGAAAAATAAAAACCGCATCAAACCCCGTACAATAATAGATGCAGCCACGATTATATCTTTATCAAATAGAACTCGGAGATAAAAAAAATTATACTTTAAGTAGTAGGTAAAGTTATGATGAATAAAATTGTGATTGAAGTCAAAAAAATAAAAACACTAGGTGCAAAAGAACCATTTTTGATGAAAGATAAAAAAGAAAAGATTTAACCAAAAAGAATGAGAAAGACAACATTGAAAAAAAATGAAATACTTGATATTCAAGTGGAACCCGAGCTACGCACGGGTATTGTTCTAGTTAAGTTGACCAATCACATGTATAAAAAAGTTTTTCTTTCTTCATTCTTTCCTTTCATTTTATTGGTTACTCATGAGTTCATATAAATTTATTTGTGATTAGTTTGTCTTTATAACATTACTCACTTTGACTTCACCACTCCTTTGATGTATTGGTTGAACGCTTCCATAGATCCGTTGATAACTCGTGTTGGAGGATCCCCTTTTGATGTATAGGTTGAACGCTTCCATAGATCCGTTGATAACTCGTGTTGGAGGATCCCCTTCATCATCTGACCAAACACTAATTGCATTTTCTTCATTCTTTACGATCATATTATACATTATGATGCATGCTTGTATGATGTCATTCATTGTTCATGTGTGTCAAACACTTTGGTTCACGTATAATTGTCCAACGTGCTTGAAGAACCCAGAATGCTCATTCAACATCTTTTCTTGCAGCCTCTTAACTATAGTTGTCCACTCCGGATGGATATTGTATGCCAGATAATAACCTTTCGTGTAGTGATTTCCGTTGATCATAAAATTGACTTTAGGAGAACATCCTTGTAGTACATCATTGAACACTTAAGATTGGTTTATTACTTTGATATCATTGTTTGATCCAACAACGCCAAAAAAAAGCATGCAAATCCAAAGGTTTTGAGAAGCAACTGCTTCAAACAAAGTTGTTGGCACACCATGATCACCTCGAGTGTATCAACCTTGCCAAGCAAGTCAAAAAAATTTTCACGCCCACTGCATACAGTTAATACTGCCTAACATGCCTGGAACAGAGGCGGATCCAGACTTTCGATACAGTGGAGGCAAAAAAAATTCCGTACAGACTAAATGGCAGAAATACACCGTCATAGTATTAGCTAAACAAATTGTTAATAACGGGATTTAAATAATGAAACGACTACACCGAAAATATACAACAAAAATAATAGATAAATACCTTATTATTTTGATGTTATTACTAGAAAATGCATCAAGTAAAACAAGTAATCAGTAAGTACTTCAAAAAAATTACGTACGCTACATGACTAATATAATAAATAGTTAATCTTTAACACAAAATCATAATATGTGCATGATATCAAAAGTTATATACTTTTTAGCGAATAAAAAAAAATCTATAATGATTATATTACAAATTCAAAAATGCATAGTTTACATAATTGTCTCTTAATGACAATAAACTTGAGATAAAATAACCTAAGGGGGTGCCCGGTTGAGGGTTTTGTGGGGTAGGGAATGAGAAGGTAATGAAAAAACATGCTTGGTTGAACAAAGCAAAGGTATTCAATGCTTAGAAATGGGTAATGGAGCGTTACCCAATAAATTGAGGGGTAAGGTAATTATAACTCACACATTTCTTCTTCTTCTTCCTTCGTTCTCCTTTCTCTAGCCATACTGGTCGGTATCACCCCATATCACCTCTAACAACCGTCTTCCGGCATCAACCCCGAGAGCCGCCATCCTCCATTACCTCTCTGACAGTCGTGTTCAATGGTGGCCGGAAAGAAAATGGTGAGAAACCTGAAACCACCACCATGTTCAATGGAATTTGATTAAACAAACACGGTGAGAAATCAAAACCACCACCATGTTCAATGGTGGTCGGAAAAACTTGAAATCACCACCGTGTTCAATGGAATTTGATTAAACAAACACGGTGAGAAACCTGAAACACCACTGTGTTCAATGGTGGCCGGAGAGAAAATGATGAAGGCGTGGCCAAAGATAATTTCCGGTGGGTGGTGGTAGTTAGAAGTATATTATGAGAGAGAGAGAAAGAGAGAGAGAGAGAGAGAGAGAGAGAGGTGTGGATGTGGACCTTTCAAGAGACAGTGATTATGAAGATCACATGGCATTGAGAGAGAGAGAGAGAGGAGTGGCCGTTCAAAATAAGGAAAAAGGAATAAAAAAAAGAGAGAGGAGTGAAGTATATAACGATAGTATTCCCTTTAAATTCCTTCACCCATTTCGTTTCTCATTCCTTCAAATGAACCAATCACCTGAAGTTAACTTTATGATGATCATAAATAAGGAGAAAAAAGTGAAAATATATTATGTGTATAATTTTAATAAAAAAACCCGATATTTGATGGATGGGAAAAAATGATAAAGGGAAGACAATACTTAATCGTGTGCAAAATATATGAGAAAAGCAAACAATACCAGGTCTTACCACATAACCTAAGAAACTAAACTTTTCTATATTTCATCTATTATAGAGATATAAATATACAATATAATATTTGATTGAGATGATAAACTTCAAATTTGGAGATTAAATAATTATACTCCGACTTTCCAAGCTTTTACACATAGAGGGCATGACTTTTTTGAACCGAGGGCATATCAACTATACAGTATATAAAAGTAATCTTGACAAATATTAGATATGTTATATATTTTCATGCCATTGGGGGCTATAATGACATCTGCCCTCCCTGAACCCGTGGTGTTCTTTATGAGCTCAAGTAAACGCTCAATATCTTGAGGATTTGGCTTTCTCAGGTAGGTAGAACCAAATATTTTAATAACACCACGACAAAACCAATAATATGCCTTCACATAAACTATTTGTTAATTAATTTATTTTTAAGTACAATTTTGTAATTTATTAAAAAATGTTTTATTTGGAAAAACATATACATATCTATGTTAATTTTTATAATATTAAACCTTTTTGGAAGACTTAGACAAATCACTATTAAAATTATTGAAGGTTTTTTTTTTTTTTTTCAAAAGCCAACAAATGCATTACATTAAATAGCTACCCGAGTGCTACACAGTATAGGCCCTGGCGAACCTTCATAATTAGTGAATAAGTGTAAGCTTCGCTGCCCGACAGTATGGAGAAAACAAAAAACCAACGGAGGCCTAAATGCCTAATCCAAAGAATGTCACTTTGTTATCGATTTGATCCATAAATAACTGCCTAATCCAAAAAATGTCACTTTGCTATTTGTTTATCCATAAATAACTGAGGGCTTGAATATTGCTCACCACTTTTGTCAGCAATGCACGCTTATTATTAAAAACTTACCTGTTTTGAACCATCTAGATACACCACATTGAAGAAAGTACAATACCGTGCCACTTGGGGATCCTTTAACAAATTTGTGCGCCTCCCATCGGTCTCTCCTACCCAAAAAGGGATGAAGGGAGAAAACCTACTCCATCCAGTGACGTCCAGCCAAATGTGTTGAGGAAAGTGACAAGAGAGCAAAAGACGTCTACCGTCTTATTATAATCGTGACAAAATAGGCAAAGACTAGAGGTGATTCGGATGTTTCAAGTTATTACACAGTCCACAACTAGGAGTCTTTCAAGCTCCGCCCTCCTTGCTAGTAAAGAGATAATCCATTTTACCGAAATTATTAAACAAACAAGAACGAATTAAAATTAAAATTAAAAGAAATCTATATTATAAAGCAAAATTTAAGTTTTGTTAAATTTTAAGTTTCAACAATTAAGTTTTAAAAATTTATCAAAATCATATTACATCATTACCTTATGCCACAAAGTTCACCACCATTAATCACCGCCGCCACCTCTCCAACCGCCGCATGCCACAACCATCCATCACCGCCACCGCCATTCGTATATTCTATTTTTGAGAGCCCATCACCTGTTTAAAGATGGTCCAACTCCAACAGAAAAACCACACCATCAAAAGATAGAACCTAGGGAAAACCCTTTTGGTGATTGTTTACAACACAAGTTCCTTTCTATATTATTAGCCATGTTTAGCTCCTGCTTCCAATCTTGCATCCCTTCTTCTTCATCTTTTCCAAACACCACCTTGTATCCATCCATATCTATATCTATATACCCTAATAATAATATAAATTTCATAAAGAAATCTCACCCATTTCCATTTCTCAGACTTAACCACCATCACCCTCAATTCATTTGCGCTGCATCATCATCATCATATTCCACTAATCGTTCTAAAAATGATTATTATAAAGTATTAAATGTAGGTAAAAAGGCTACTTTGCAGGACATCAAGTCTTCCTATCGATCTCTTGCTCGTAAGGTTCGTTTCTTTCTCACTTTAAATCACTACTTTATTAGGTTTCACTATTTATATGTATATTTATTAGGAAAAATGTGCATGAAATTGTTCTAAGTTTTGCCCATTTTGCTATTGTATGTAAAGAATATTCGATTCTTAATGTAATAAGTAGTTTTGATGACGTGGCAAGTCATCAAGTTATAAGAGGCCGCCTTCCGTGAGTTTTGAGTCCCAATACCTCGACGGTGTATGGGAGAGGTTAAGATGTAGATAGGCCTTACCTCTAACTAGGTAGAGAGGCTAGTTCCAGGTTTTACCTAAATGGTAGAACAGGACCTCCTACCTTTGCATGGGATGAGGATTGAACCCTTGACCTCTGTCTCGAGAGGCCAAGGTATTCACAACTGATCCAAACCATACAGACAATAGGAATTATAACTAGTGGAAAACCCTTTGCCTTTGGTGAGATAGGTCAATGGTTCTATCCTCATGCCTTTGCGGGCCGTAGGTCTTTCCGAAATGGGTAAGGCCGTATACATCTCATTCACCTATCCATATATAGTGGAAGAGGGTATTGGCCTATTGGGCATGGTTGTTATCATTTTACCTATACAAACAATTGAAAAGCTTTTCGAAGTTTGTTTATACGATAGAGGTTTCGAGATTTGGATACATAGAATAGCAAAAGCCGACGGCTTTAATGCATTTTCATGTACCCATCCGTCCAGATGTATATCAGGTTGGATGCTCATAACACGATGTCTAAATTAGTTTTAACAAATGTTTAGTAGTGTTAAGCAATTTCTTCACGACTATTGCTTTGTTGAATCCCAGCAGCCGGTGTTACAAACTTTATTTCTATTTAATTATATATGTGTATGTGCGTGTACCTAACGCTCTCTCTATCACTATCTAAACTATATTTGCAACAGTATCATCCCGATATGAATAAGGGCGATGGGGCAGAAGACAAGTTTAAAGAAATAAGTGCTGCATATGAGGTCTCTTACTTGACTTTTTTTAATAAAAATTTGTATATCAATTATTAAACCACTTTGTTTTATTCTTTGGCTGTTTAGGTCTTATCAGATGAAGAGAAAAGATCATTGTATGATCGTTATGGAGAAGCAGGGTTACAGGGGGAATATGATGGATCAGGTGCTGGTTCTCATGAGGTAAGATTCTATCACATTGGATCTTTTTTAAGAAGGCAGGGCTTCGTATTCATGATCAGATTTGTTTGGTGTATTAAGTGTTTTACAACTTGTTTTGTTCTTGTTTTTAGGTTGACCCGTTTGATGTGTTCAGCACCTTCTTTGGGGATTCAAATGGGTTTTTCGGTGGTAGGAATGGACCAGGAGTTGATGATTTTAATTTGAGAAAGGGCAACAATTCCCTGAATATTCGGTAATCGTCCACCTACAAGGGTACCATTTCTGCTACTTAGCCAACAATTGAACATATTTAAATTGTTAAATAAATCTTTTCAGCAGAAGATGTCCTAAATAATACTTTACTCGGACTGCCGTCTGTCTGTAACAAGTCTTGTTCAGCAAAAAACATATATCTTTGTTATTTTGGTTCAAACTTCACATCCCACCCAGGCAACCATATTGTAAAATAACAGTTTTGCTATGTGTTATCAGTCTCTATAAACCTCATGTTGAGTTAATAATTGATGGTCATTGCTTGGTTTCTCTATGCCAATTTGCAATTAATGTTGTGTATTTGATTAATATTCAGGCATGATCTTCTTTTGAGCTTTGAAGAGTCCATTTTTGGAGCAAAACGTGAGGTAGAAGTTTCTTGCTTAGAGACATGTGATTATTGCCATGGCACAGGAGCTAGTTCAAACAATTGCATAATATCATGTAACCGCTGTGGAGGTAGAGGAGCGGTCGTAGAAACTCAGAAAACGCCATTCGGAGTGATGTCTCAGGTAATTTATTAACTATTGGTACCAAGCTAACAGATTTATGTATATCAGTGGACCTTCAATCTGTATGTACTAGCCTTTTCTCTGTTAAAAATCGCTTGCTGAGTTTTGTCCTTATATTTCTTCATTTGATGCTCTCTTGTAATTATTATATCTGTGGCATATTGATTGCTTGTTTTACTATTCAATTTCAGGTATCTACTTGCTTAAAGTGTGATGGGGATGGTAAGGTCATAACTGAATACTGTAAGTATTGTCGAGGCGAAGGTAATGTCCAGTCGCCTAGAATTATCAAAGTGGTCATTCCCCCGGGTGTGAGTGATGAATCCACTATGCGAATAGAAGGAGAGGGTAATGTGGATAAGAAAAGGTGTGTGGTTATCCATAATTCTTATCATCTTATTTGGAATTTAAAGTTATATTTAGTTATGCTGTTTAAATGTTAATAAATTTTAAGATGACAGTTTTTCTCAAATCATTAACCTAAAAGAGAGATGTATTCAAAGTCAAACAACCTTTAAAGAAAGTTATAGTAGGACACACATCAAGGAAAGTATAGTACTATTAGCTTATTCATTTCATTATGTATTACTAAAACTAAGGAATTAGGACTGGGTTCTTTCTAAGAGATTAATAGATACCGAAAACAATAAAGAGCAGAAGAGAAATAGTGGGCTAAATGGCGAAACTATTTGTCATTTGTAGAATTGAATCTTTCCACATGTCTTTTGCTGCTAATCGGTGTTCACAGTATGTACTTCTTAGTTCTTTGTGGTCGGATTTTTTACAAAACATACTGGTGTTACTTCTTATCTCTAATGCAGGAATAGAGTTGGCGATTTGTATATAGTCATTCATGTTAATCAAAAACAAGGAATACGAAGAGATGGTCTTGATCTGTACTCAAATATAAATATTGATTATACACAGGCAATACTAGGTACTGTCATCAAGGTAATCAGTCATCTAACACAATTTATATGCACTTTTTGCTTATTTATTTACAGAACTTTTCACCTTTTTCTTCATGATGGCTTGAGATAATAGATAGGACATATACCAAATTTTAACAGACATGTGTCTTACCATGTGTTATCCTGACATTGCTGATGTCATAAGTTTATGTTAATTCTATGTCAATTATTATAGCATATTAATTTTATTTTTTGATTCTAATTCATAAGTCATAAGTTTTTCTAGTATAGGTTGATACGGTTGATGGTCTAAAAGACCTTCATGTTCCTTCTGGAACTCAATCGGGGGAAACATTAAAACTGTCAAAGATGGGAGTTCCAGATATCAACAAGCCATCTGTTAGAGGGCATCATCATTTTATTGTCAATGTCCAGATCCCGAAGTATATCAGGTAGATTGTTCTATGGAACGTTTAATAATAGATAAAATTTATTTTTATCATTTTTGAAACCTTCTGGATTCTTTTTTTATACTGTGGTGAATAAATGAAGTTTACCTTGCGCACTATACCGCTATACCTTCGCATAATAGAAAAAGCCTTTTCTTACGATTATGATTATTCATAGCTTATCTTCTTTTTATGTTCTTTTTTATAATCAACATGTATGCATTCATGTCAGCGAGTTAAGTATGAACTGCGAATGTTGAATGTATGTTATATAACTCACTATATGATGAATGAATTGATGATCGTCAGTGGAGCAAGTGCTCTGTATGATAAGTTCACTAACCATGCAATCTGGTGTCCATGTCTTGTCAGCAATGAAGAGCGCCTATTGGTTGAGAAGTTGGCTATGTTACGACATCAAACATATAACGGTATAGTGTCTCTGTTTTTCCTCTTCTTACCAAACTACCACGTTCTTCATATCCATAGTGGACAAACATCAACTTCCCATTAGAGGTGGCAAAATGGGCAAGACGGTTAAATTGGCTAATAGGTCAAAACGGGTTCAGGTTGAATTAGGTTATGGTCGCTTAAGATTAAATGAGTTAGTCGGACGGGTTGATATTTCCATGATATTTGAATAGTAAACAGGAAAAATATGACGACAAAACAATGTTATTACAATAGTAATCTAGCTATTAAAATAAATAATGATTAGGAGGATGTAAGCACTGATATTACTCTTTGGGCCACCTCAATCTGTTTGATGCCCATTTGATATGTATCTCCTTTGGATTGTTTTGTATTTTAAAGAACCATTTGACCCTTTCCCAGTTAATTGACATGTTAATTAGTAAATGGGTTGAAATAGATACCCTTATGTAAAGGCTTGATCAGCAAGACAAACGATGTTTATCCACACGATTAAAAAAAATGGATGAGGTTTTCTGTATTTAGGTTACCCGGACCAGTCTTTTTTGACTCAGATGTACATGGCCTAATTGGGGCATCTCGTGATCTTTTGCGAATCTTCCCCTGGTTAACTTCAAGATTGTACACAGGGAGATTTGAACCTGACCTTCTGTAAAGAGGCCCATGATGAAAACCTCTAGGCCACCTTGGAGGTGGTTTATCCACACAATACAGTACCCAAAATAATCTTATCTTAGAATAATGACAAGGAAGTTTCTACAATGATATCGTTTTATCATCTTATACATTGTATTTGTTGTACTTCTTTAGGAAGACATGATAACGATAAAAGAGATACCTCTTCAAGTTACAACAGCAAAAAGCTTGCTACTTCTGTATGGAACTCAATACGGGGCATGTTAGGGTATGCTCTTAAATCCTTGCTTATTTTTAGTCTCTCGAGTGTTATTTTATCTTCTTTCAGGCATCTATTACATTCCGTTTTTGATACAGTATATTCATCCAAAGCCTCTATAAAAATTAGGCGAACACTGAATAATTAGGTTACAATGGGACAACATATAGGATCCCCTAACTAGACTTTTTACCAGTGCTATTATAAGGCCTAACTAGACTTTTTACAAGTGCTATTATAAGGCAACAAGATTAACCTTATTACTTCGACACTCGATATATTCTTAGATGGTAGTATCTAAGTAGCCACATTATATTATCAAACATAAGTGAGTCAACTTCAACATGTTCCTGGCTATTATGGAAATATATTTTTGGCTTTATGCAAGCATCATTTCAGTATATCTGTTAATACTATTTCAAGGTTGGGGAACTCGCAACTCGGACTCTCCTTTCCCGGGGACCGGTGTAAGAGTACAAGGTGGCTCGGGTAGTACCCGGATTGGAAATTTTATATAAGAACAATATAGTTTGAAACTATAAATTAAAACCATTCTAAATTAGTTCAAAAAATATTTGAAAAAATTTTCTACAAATAAGTTGGTACAGTGGTAGTTGTGAAACATTTAAGAGATCTAGCAACGGTTTCAGCGTTCTTGACCAAGATTATGGATGTTGACCACTTATTTCTGATTTTGACCTGTTGACCGATTTCCTACTTGGATTTTGCCTGCATTGCTTTGAGGTAAGAAAAACTCCCAGAGGAATTGGCCAACTCAGCCGAGCTTTACCACTATGGGTCAGATGGCCATTAGATACTTTCACCAACTTTGCTGCGGCAGACAAATATATCTAACTCACAAGCAGTTCAGACCATGATTGGTTAACCATACCTTCCTTCTGGCTTTCAAATAAGATTTTTAGAAGGAAAACTCAATAGCTTATACCCTTATAGATTTATTTTTTTTTCTCTGGGTCCTTTAATAATCAAATTGAATGACCACCATTGTAAAGATCTATGGAGTTTTGGCTTTGTCTGCTAACATTGCTCTCTAGTCTCTATTAAGCCATTTGTAACAACTACATCACCATAAACTTTCTAGTGCCATTTGGACACAATCACATTGAACAGATGCAAGAAGAGATCATCATAATCTTTCTAAGTTAGATGAATTCTCTGAATCCATATTTATGACAACAATCAACATTACGCTTAATGTCTGTACAGTGTGTTCCAGCATGCACCATGTTCTTGATCACATTCATGTACTGGATTCTTCCAAAATATTAGTCGTATTACTTAAGCCACCCCACATGTTCTCTTTGATTTCTGAAAGTCAAAGGCTTACCTTACAGACTTGCTAAAGTTGATAAAACATTAATGTCCTCTTTAAGAGATGGGTGGTTTAGGTTGACCCTAAATACTTTTTATCCAAAATTCCAGAAGAAAAATAACGAATGTGATTTTGAAAATTATACGTAATTTATATATCTATAGAATAAAGTGGTTGATGCTATTTTTGAAAATGGCAAATTTCGATCCATTTAATCCATGTTTCTTTCACTTGTTTTTAGCTAACCCATTTGTCCTGCTAGGTATTAAACTTAACATGCATCAACCCATTTGCAAGTGAATGGGCTGTAATTATTATCTCTATCTAATAATGATGCTATACTTGTGAAAATGCAGCATAATTTATTCCAGTTTTCGCCTTTTGGTTTAGATTTTAGAACACAAGTTTTATATATGTTAATGGGATTTTTATATTGTTTTCTTTACAGGCGCGGACAATCTGGGGATGGATTTGCATCGACAAGCATATGTACGCCAGTTTACTGGAAACACCGGTCAACAAGTTCTCCTACAATGGTTCTTGCTGCTATAGTTCTAATCTTGACATGTATTTTCAACTCTGCACGGAACACTAACTTTTCGTCATTGAGAAAACAACAATGACATTAGAGAAATCTACAGAAAATTTGAGCAATCAAATACATCTGTCCTTTATTTCTATAGTTATCTTTAGCAATCCTTCCTATCAACTCACAGAATCCCTATTCTTTGAGCTACTTATACAACTCACAAATAATTAAATGATAACTTAAAATAAATATGAAAGTCTTGATCTACCAACATGTATGTAATACTCCAAACAGAATCGAAATCTTTAAAAATCCCCATCTTGAGTTTTGTATAATAACCCCATTTGATTTCTTTTTCTTGCCATCGTCATCATCGTCATCACTGTCAGCGTCACCAAGATCTTTAGGATGATCAAAGTTAGCTGGAACTAGTGTGTCAGGCACCGTATCATCACCTGATTGTTGACTAACTGGACCTGGAGCTTCTGGTGACGGAGGTCTCAAATCCGGTGGTAAACCTTGTCCTTGTGTCACATTGATACTGAACTTTTGGCCATTCTCGCATTGCTCACCATCATAATCACTCGAGAAGAAATACGTAGGTCCCACTTTGAGGAGTGGGACAGCTACACTTACAGGGTGGACAATGGCCGCGGATGGATCTGGTGATGCATAATGGAATGTGTCGTTATCGAGCGAATCACTATCATCACAGAGGTTGTAGATGGTGGAATTGTATGTTTGTACAACTGTGTGGTTATTATCTGTGTTGAATACTGTGGAAAACAAAATATCATTTTATGAGTAAAACAAATTTATGAAAAGGACTCTGTAAAAACAAATCTTGCAGATTGCATTTGCAAGTGCATTGCAATGATAAGGATAAGATAATCAAAGAATGTTTAATCACTATGGGCTACATATGTAGTACAGCCTACTTTTACTTGTTGTATAGTTGTCAATCATGAAATCTGACACTAGCAACCAACAACCCACACATGCCATGCTTTCTCCTAATCATATATTTTATTACTCCACGTGTCACAATTTTATTGACAAAAGAATTGTCTTAGTTTTTACAGTATAAAATTGTAGAGCACGTTATCCGCGCAATACTGTAGTGGTCGTGACTGCGACGATGTGGTCGTGGAGACAACTGTTGGTGGTTAATGAAACCCGAGTGGTGTAGATAATTGATGTAAAAGTAATTAATGTAAAGAATTAATGGAGATATTTTAAAAGATAAAGAATCGTGTTATAAACATCACCTTCTATGCATTTTATTTCAAAAACTGACATTTTATTTTATTTTAATTACATGTACGTAATTTTCCAAGTATTAGAGAACGCACTGTGTCCCTCTAATCATAGTGTTATGTAATTTATGGTTATCCATTTTTTGAAACTTGTCTTATGATACAAAGTAACATCGATATGATATCTTGATATTATGACTAATGTTGTATGAAATGATTTAAACAAGACTTTATCCATTCATATATTTGATCCACCTAAAGTAGTAACCAGTAACCAACAAAAATGTACATTTAGCCATTTAAGCCCACACCACTTCTACAAAGAGACGTAGCATGTGCAATCTATATATCATCAATGCATACTTAATGAAATAGTTTAATACATGATTTTATTATCCATTTATAATAACAAGTAACTATAACTAAAGCATGTTTTTTTATTTATTTAAATCATTCAGTCAAATTTCATGTTTCTTTTTTAACTTAACAAACAAAAATAACCGTTAATTACTTACATTTTACTTAATACATACAAACATTCTTAATCTATTCGGTCACTTAATACACTCAACATTTAATACATTTAATGATTTAAAAAAAAGCCTTTTAACATGGCACTTATTTAAAAAACTAACACAATACTTTCTGGTATTGATATTTCCATGTTGCTGAAATAATATTATAATAAGTTCACCTTTTTTGCCGTTCCAAAAAAAATACACCTTTTTTAAATAATAAAACAGATCATGTTGAAGTTATCAAGTTAAAATATCATTACTAAATGTGATCATGTAAATTACAAACCGTCCAAATTTCATTATTTTATTCACATTATAATTTCTGTTTGTTCTATAAATAATGTTTCATTTTAATTTTTTTTCTTTTTTAAAACAGCAAGCATGAACGGATAAATTTGACATCCTAATTATTAGAAGCTATGTAATTAGCACACATCATAAACCTAAAATATTCTATTTGCAGACAATAAAAGTAAAATGAAGTAAACATTATGCTATAAGAACTGAATTAGCATAAAATTTAGCCATCTTTAGTTTCATAATTTAATTTCTATATACTAATTTTCATATATTAGAAATAATATAACAATAGTAATAATAAAAATAAAACAAAAATGAAAATGAAAACACTTTAAGGTAGATTCATATACAAGTTATGTATCATACTCTAAGCTAGATAGAGATGAACCTTTGCATCATATCTACACATCAAAAAATAACAACTATAGAAGATAATCACCTAAAACAAGTATAAATAGAAATGAATATAAATTACCATATATGTATTAAGTAGATCAAGATAGAATAGATTTACTTACTAAGGAAATCACCAAGAGAGAATGTTTTAGAAGAAGCCCATTTTTGGTAATTGACAGTTGATTTCTCAAGTTTGTCAAACCAACCAAGATCATCTCCAACAGTGTAGTTCTTGTATGCAGAAGTAATAACTATCCATTTTTCATTGCTTATCATGAACATAACAACACAAACCATCCACACATTTATCTTCATTTTCTTTTCTTTTTTCACTATGATTTGAAATATGATTTTAAGTAAAGGTGTTGGGTGAAGTGAGAAAGCAAGGAATGGATTGAAACTAGTGCTATAAAGGGTCACTTTCTTTGGGTGTACACAACCAGCTTCTTGTGGTTCATTAAATGTAATGTGTGTATGTGTTTATTTATTTATATAAGGAGAAAGATAGACAGATAGAGATAGAGAATATGTTCCCTATTTTTGAGAATATAAATATTAAATTTATATATCTATCTTTTCTCTATTATTATCTCTAAATATGATAACATATATGTGTCGGTTTAACTTAAACCATCATTTTTAGTTTTGGTGTTGTCCAATATTTGATTTAAAACAAAATCATATATTTTCGTGTATTTATAGTTCATTGTGGAGTCGACAGCTTTTGGAACATTATTTTCCAATAAAAAATTAATCATTGGGCCATTATATGATGGACGAATTTAAAATTAAAAAGAATTGAATAAGGGTGATGGGATTCAATTATTTCGAAAACGTATCGTATATCTTTAGATTTGTTTTAATTTCATAGGACGATATCAATGATAGGTCGATATAATCTGAGGTTGATCTCTAGAGATGTGCTTGATTGATATTTAAAAGACACACAAGGTTATAATTTTCAAAATTAATATAATTTTATTGAGTTATTAAAATCATACACACACGATGTTCAGTGTATGATCTCATAAAACTTTTAAATTATGATATAAATCAGATTTTTAAATTAATTACAAACCTCAATGAACACATATGCGCCTAGGTTGATCCGGCTTGGAATTACTTATAACACACGGATATATAAAAATTGTGTTTGTCATTTGTTAGTGAAATTTATTAAAATAGAAATGAGTAACTAAATTTATATCCATTTTATAGTGAGGTTGATATACTAATTAAAATAGTTGTTCTTAAAATGAGAAAAATTAAATCATAAATCCATATCCATAATCGCGACAATAGCCAATTTTCGTTATGATCGTACAAAAATAGCCAAGGTTTTTCGGATTATCACAAAATAGCCAACAAAATCGCAACAAAAAATGAAAATCGCAACAAAAAACGCGAAATCGCAACAAGAAATGCCAAAATCGCAACAAAAAATGCCAATATCGCAATAAAAAACGCGAAATCGCAACAAAAAAGGCGAAATTGCAACTCGCAGTTCGCAGCTCGCAACAGTTTGACTTTGACTTCTTTTTTTTTTTAAGGAAAAGATTTCTTGCGATTTTGTCCTTAAGAAGATAAAATTTTTTGCGATTCTATCCATAAAAAGATAAGATTTTTTAAAAGATTTTCTGATCATACAAGTACAAAAGTTAACTAGTATATCATATTCATTGTATTTGTTCTAATAACTTAATTATCAGATATATTCCAAAATTTCTCTTCTCAATCTCTCTCTCAATTCCAAACTAAAGGTATGCTTTTTATTTACTTAGTTTGTACAATTAATTAATTCGTTATTTAGTGTTTCTTACATAATGGAAGTAATCAATTAATTGTTTCAGCCCCCGTTTATGGTGATCACAATGTCCAACACGATAATTACCAATATCAAAGTTTCATGATTCCAACACAATTTCATCACCAACAAAGTTTTGTTCCGCCATATTTTCAAAACCAAAGACCATATGAAACACATACAACTCAGTTTGGTATTCCACCTGTCCAATATATCCAACACTTTGAAAACCCACAATATATCCCTTATAATCAAAATGTCAACCACTATATAGACCCAAATGCAAGTTTCCGAATAGAACCCTTAGATGATAATGATAAGCCGATGGATAACAATGTCACATATCATTTTGATCTTAGACAATACTCTGATTTTAAAAATGACACGATTTAATTTTGGGGTGAAAGAAAAACAGAAGAGATTGTTGCTACTCATTTTGATACTTTTGATTTTACTGAATATGATGATTTGAACGATAACTCGGATGATGTTTGGGGTCAACGTAAAGAAGAAGAAGAAGAAGAAGAAGAAGAAGAAGAAGATAATGATGATGATGATGACGGTGATGAAAGAGGAGAAGAAGAAGAAGAAGAGGATGATGATGATGATGATGATATGTTGGTGAAAGAAACTGTTGAACACCCATTCTTTAATTCATAAAATGAAGGAGAAGTAGAAGAAGAAAAAGATGAAGAAGAAGAAGAAGAAGAAGAAAAACGAAAAGAGAAAATTTGTACAAGAAGAAGAAGAAAGACCACGAGAGTATAACTGGAATATGCCAGAATTACTTCCAATACCAGAAGAAGAGTTGGTAAAGATACCTGTCGATTGTTACACAAAATTTCTTCGTGTAAAGAAGGGTGATTGTTTTGATACAAAGGAAGATTTTAAGATAGCTTTGTTTATGAAGTGTGTGGAAGATGGCTATCAGCTAGTTGTTGACAGATCAACTAAAGATCGTTTTGAAACAAAGTGTAGACATAATAAGAAATGTACGTGGCGTATGATTGCAAAGAGGATAAAAGATTGTGAAATGTTTGAAGTAAGGACTTTCATTGATCAACATACTTGTTTAAGAACCCAACTTTATCCTCACCATAGACAGGCAAACAAAAAGGTGTTGGGTGGATTTTTGGCTGAGTTGATGTTTGTGAAAGGAAGGGTATATAGGGGTCATGAGATCATGACCGACATGAATGCCCGGTTCAAGATTAATATCTCATATTCTCAAGCTTGGAGAGCGAAGTGTTATGCATTGGAATTGTTGTTGGGGGTCACCAGAAGATTCATTTGCCCAACTGCCAACATATTGTCATAATTTGAAGCTGAAAAATCCCGGGTCGGAAACTCATCAAAACAGATAGAGATGGACGTTTTGAATTGTTGTTTATCACCATTGGTGCAACGATGAGTAAATCAATATAATTTTTCACACTATTCATTTACTTTTAAAGTATTTCTCACATCTTTAATCTATTTTATGTAGATACGTTCATTTGTTTCTTTCTTGCGGCCGATTATTATAGTTGATGGGGCACATCTAAAAGGTCGATATCTTGGAATAAACTTATTAGCAGTAGGCATGGATGCTAATAATGTGATAATACCAATAGCTTACAGGGTTGGAAAATCTAAAACCTCTGAATCATGGACATGGTTTATGGGGCATCTTAGTAATTGCATAGGTAATGTTAGAAATTTGACAATCATTTCTGATACGGGGAACTCAATTGATATGGCTATAAGAAGGTGTTTTCCAGATGCTTTTCAAGGGCTTTGTGCTGTTCATTTGTTTAGAAATCTAAAAGCAAGGTCTGCTAATATAAAACATCACAAATGGACATATTGGAAAGCGGTGAAAGCTTATCGAGAAGTGGACTTTAATAGGCATATAAGTCGTTTGACACATGTTATCCCCAGTATGCTCAAATACTACAAGAGGTTGGGTTTGAGAGATAGTCAAGAGTACACGCACTTGGAGCAAGGTATGGTTTCATGACATCTAATACTGCATAATCAATCAACTCTCTAAGTCGTCATTCAAGAAAATTACCCATTACTATGTTAATGGAGTTTTTCCGTGCCTCTCTTCAAGAGTGGTATTGTAGGAAAAGAAACGTTGCATGTATTATTTGTTTAAGAATCTCGCTTATTATTACTACTGTTTAAAATGATGATATATTGTAACTAAATTACTTCTTTTAATGTACGAAAACATTGGAACATCGTGTTACACCATGGATAGAAAAAAAGATTGCAAAACGTGTTGTGAAGTCAAGATCATGGAGAGTTGAACCATGTTCAAACACATTGTTTCAAGTTATAGATTATAAGCTGAATGGACTTGTCGATCTTGATGCAAACACGTGTACTTGTGGAAAATGGCAAATTTCTGGTTTTCCATGTGGCCATGTTATAAATGTTATTCTTCATCTAAACCAAGATGATTCAACTGTATATGCTATGAACCGCTACACTTCAGAAGTATATCGACAGACTTATGCCGAGATTGTCTATCCCATACCACATCCTTCTGAATGGGAGATACCAGATGACTTACAAACAGTTTTGCCACCAGTCATGGACAAAAGGCTACCTGGCCGACCCAAAAACCGTGATCGTATACCGTTTAAGGGTGAAGAGAGGAAGACAACAACATGCAATCGTTGCAAGGAAAGTGGTCATACAAGGCTGACTTGTGGTGCACCGATGCCATTACAAACATCTTTTCCTCCACTGAGAGAGTATGTATCTTCATCAAAATCAAAAGGGAAATCAAAATCGACTTCACAATCATCTTCTTTTGGTACTGTTAACTTAGGGGATTATTAGTATGTTTATCTTCATCAAAATCAAAAGAGAAATCAAAATCGACTTCACAATCATTTCCTTTCGGTACTGTCAACTTAGGGGATTATTAGTATGTTTCTTATGTATTTGTGTTGTAGGTTAATGTTTGTGTTTTTTTAATTTCTTAATGTTTTATGTTTTAAATAAATGTTATGTTTTATTTAGTTGTATTGTGTTTTTAAAATTAATGAAAGTTTAGGGTTTATTTGAAGTTTTGTATTTATGTTTTATATAATAAACTAGTACCCTTTAAAAAAAAATTGAAAGTCAAACTGTTGTGAATTGCGAGTTGCGAACTGCGTTTGTTGTTGCGATTTTCGGCATTTTTTGTTGCGATTTTGGCATTTTTTGTTGCGATTTCACATTTTTTTGTTGCGATTTCGCGTTTTTTGTTGCGATTTTCATTTTTTGTTGCGATTTTGTTGGCTATTTTGTGATAATCCGAAAAACCTTGGTTATTTTGATACGATCGCAACGAAAATTGGCTATTGTCGCAATTTTATATTTATATAACTTGCATGATGTCAAATAATAATTTATAATCATACGATAATGCAAAATATATATTGTGTCTCATGAAATTTATCACCATATATTAAACACACTTTATTAACTTTAAACAATACAATTTAAATCCCACGCTAATATAATTATGTGTATCTATATCATGAAAAGAATATATATTTACTTTATTTATACGTAGAATTATTTTTATGGTCTATATCACTCAAACAAATTGTAAATCCGTGCATCATACGTGTATTAGGTCTAGTTAGTCTAATACAACAGAACAAGGTATCTTATTTTCGTTATTTCATGGTGTCCAATATTTACCATGGTCATTATATATATATGTGATTTGATTGTTTAGAAAATTATAGTTTGTTACATATAACAACTTTATAAAAGATAATTCAATAAAATACTGTTAGTTTTGGTTTTCTAAGGCCAGTCCCAAAGGTTCGTTCACAGCCTTGTCTAACCACTCGTTGACGACGACTTTGTTGGTAGCGAGGTCGTCGACTGCCTCTTTGTCACTGCCCATTGATGAGTCGAAGAGGAAGGAGGGGGGCGAGCATTTGAAAGTTTTTTTTTTTAGTTTAACTAACGGTTAGTTTGTTTTTTTTTTAAAGAAAAAAACCTATTAATCATGATCTACTGGTAAAGATCATGTCTTATATGTTCTATTTTAGTACTTGATTTACAATAACCAACCTTTTAAAAAATAACTCTATAAGTTATATATTGAGTCAAACATCTTTGTTTCTAGCAATCTTCATTCTCGTTTTCTCCGGCGATGAAACCGTAACCTCGCCAGAAACCATCGCCGACCGTCCTCTTTGCTACACGAATACTGTTAATCGACGTCGGTAATCGGTGTCAAACAATCTCCCCGCCGTCATCTTCATCCTCCTTAGTTCTATTTGTCCGATTTGGTATTGTTAATCGTCGCCGGAATTCGACGTCAATTAACCTTGCCGCCATGAATTAAAACAGTAACTGATTTCGTATTGTTAATCAATGGAGGAAGAAGATGTGATAAGCGATGAAGAAATCGAACAAATAATAAAAGGTATGTTAACCTGAATTTACAGCAAACAATTCATCTCAAACACTAGGTGTTTAAGGTTACAGTCATATAATTGTTGATTAATCTGAATCAGTAGGTGTTTCTATTGCTTAATGACAATAAGATTTTATGGAATCAGGTTATTATTGTTAGGTTTGAATCAAACTGGTTGATATTAACATGCTTAGAATGTGAAACACAAGGTGTTTCTGTAGCTTAATGTATTCGATGAAAGTAGGATTGTATGGAATCACATTATTATTGCTTAAAAATCGTATTTAGTTGCTTAATCTGTGTTTCCTCATAAACTTACTCTTTAATGCACCTGAATTAAGGTGCTTCCACGTGTCAAATGCACTTAACTTCTAAACTTTGATGCATTTACCTTCAGAATTTCGATACACATACCTTTCACACTTGTTGCACCGGGGACTTCGAGAGTAAAAAAAGGACTTTACTGTTTAATAAAACTAGAACACTTATTTTAGGTGCATCAAAGAGTAAGTTAGTTGCATCAAAGTGTTAAGGTTGGTGCATCGACAAGTAAATATCATAACTTTACTACTTGATGCACATAATGTAATTACTTTAGGTGCATCGAGGAAGCGGTTTTCTGTGGGGTGATGTAGATTAACTTTTTTAGATATCATTTTTGATGGTTGACATTTAGTCACTATTGTTATAAGTAAATATTACTCATTTCGTAACTGTTGGTGATAGATTTTATAATTAAACTATTGCATATCGTAGGTTTCTGAAAAGTACTAGGGTTTGGCATTTTTAAGTTTAGGAACATTTAGCTTACCAAAGCTTTGAATGTTTACCTAGGATTTTTCCAAACAAATGCACCATGTTACCTACAAGTTTACATGTGATATTGAGTGTTCCTTTCGAATCAGTGGCTATGTCAGGTTTAATTTGGCATAATACTAGGAATTTTTCACCTCCAGATTTACTTATGCATAGCTTTGGCATTTCCCTGATATATGAAGAATCTATGTTTGAAATTTTAAATATTTGGTGCTCTTTGATGACTTACTGCAGGATCCAAGCTTGCATTACGTCTTACGTTCTGCGATATTGCATCTCTTTTGGTCTCTTCGATCTATCTATCATGTTGCAAGTGGTTCTCTTCTGTTTTCTCGGGAATCGGGGATCATTAGAAGCTCTGTATATAGCAGCCAACATAAGGTACAGGGTTTTATCCATTGTTCATTGCTTATCTTTGACTCAAAAAGGAAGATTAATAACTAAAAGATTAATAACAAACTAGAGAGCTTCCATGATAGTTTTCACATAATTTTATTTTTTTATACATTATTAAATAACATCTCTTTTTATCTTCCTCCAGGGAAGGAAACACAAGGGACAAACTCAGCAGCTTCTGAATTTTGTGCGTTCATTATCCACAGTATCGGCATTCGCGTACTGCTTCTGTCTAAAGCTCAAGCAATTATTCTTTACCATAAGTAGGTAGTTGTTTACCATTGGGGCGGGGCAGGGCAGGGCGGTGTATCTAACTTGTAATTTTGGATACTTAACTAAATTTTAGGCTTTACCATAAGTAGATACAATACAAGTATAACACAACATGAATGAAGGTATAGGTATTTCTTGAAGAACAGGTGAATCTGGAGGATCTTCTGGAATAATCTGGATATACTCAGGTTCTGATATTGGGGTGGCACGAACATCTGATCCAATCACCCGTTTCTGTGGTAAGTTGAAACTGATGGAGGGATAGAATGGTGTGTCACTGGTGGAACATTTCTTCTTGTTAACTGGTTCCAATCTAGATTGACTGGAAGCATCTTTAGGAGAACCAAGTGACTGATGAACTTGGTCAGGTTCTCCAAAGTTTATTGGAACAACTGGAGAAATATCGAGGCTTGGTCTTTTATTAATTGCTTCATTGGACTCGTCAAATGTAACATGAATTGTCTCATGAACCTTTTGAAGTCTATAATTATAAACTCTAAAGGCTTTTCTGATATCAGAATAACCAAGAAATACTCCGTCATCTGCCTTAGCATCAAATTTGCCAAGTTGACTTGCATCATTTAAGATGAAAACTGGACAACCAAATACATGAAAGTAACCAATATTTGGTTTCCTCTTTCTGAGTACTTCATAGGCAGTCTTCCTATGTCTCTTGATATAGACTGACCTATTCTGGGTATGACAAGCAGTTGCCACAGCTTCAGCCCAAAAACTGGTTGGAAGACTTGATTCAGATAACATACTCCTGGCAGCTTCAATTAATGTGCGATTCCTTCTCTCAACAACACCATTTTGCTCTGGTGTGTGAGCAGAAGAGAAATTCTGAGAAATGCCAGCGTCATTGCAAAATGATTCAAGTACTTTATTTTGAAATTCTGTACCATTATCACTACGCAACTGACACACTTTGTGAGTATATTTGAGCTCAATTCTTTTGATGAGAGAGATGATTTCAGCAGCTGCATCACTTTTGGATCTGAGAAACACCACCCAGCAAAATCTGGTGTACTCATCCACAACAACTAGAGTGTATTTCTTGCCAGCTCTAGTTTGAACATTCACTGGACCAAATAAGTCCATATGAAGCATGTGAAGAGGTTCAGTGATGCTAAAGTTTTGCTTGGTCTTGAAATTGGCTCTTTTCTGCTTACCCATCTCACACCCAGGGCATGGCTTTTCCTTTTTAAAGGAAATCTGTAAAACCCCACCGTTGGCGGAAACATGAGGTGTCATGAAAAGTACAACACGACATGGAATTACATAGATACTGCTAAATGAAATAGAATATAATAAATATATTCCCAAGAACATAAGTTCAAAGTCATAACAGTGTTAAAATAGCTTATTACAACCAAGTCCTTAAAGAAATAAATCAAGGCATGTAGCCTTAAAGTCTGACAATTATTAAGGAGTACTAATCTCCGAAGTCCAGCCTAGCATAGCAGTCCTTATCCCCGATTAGCCTGAGTACCTAAAAAGTATACTAAAACGTGTCAACACAAAGGTTGGTGAGTTCGTAGGTTTTATGTCCAAAGTCTAATAAAAGAAATAAGTCTTTTGTCGATTCTTTTAAGTCTAAACAAGTAATAGTTCAATATATAGTGAGCAGAGTTATGCCATAATAAGTCCAAATGCCACAATGTCTCAAAGTCCGGCCTTACGGTACCTGCCTTAGTCCAAAGTCTCAAGTCTCAACTCATACAATAAGTACATCCAAAGCACAACAAACAAACACATAACCACACACATACAACAAGATCAAAGCATGTCAAATGGCACAAGTAACTCTATACGCACAGGCTCAATATTGAACATAAAACAGAAATCGACAAAACTGTTTGAAAATAAGTATACTTTCCACCCAAAACTTGTAAAAAGAGGGCTACGAAACTCACCTGAAAGCAGCACAAGTATAAATATCTTATATCAACGAACAGGAACACGAACTGTCAGAAACACTGAAATAAGCTCACTATTTGTCCAAAAGTCCTACATTGTCCACAAGTCACCCGGTAAGTACTTGGATTTAATTGTACTCGTGTATGTCCTATACTAGTGTCTTAGGAAATGCCATTGTGTCTCGTCAAATGTCATAATATATATTATATAAATATATATAACATAGTCTCTGGTTCCTATGAATTGTCCAAAGGCAATTGTTTGTCTAATAAGGTCATGTTTTAATGTTTATATCCCGTCAAGTCTTCATATAAAACGTCATAATAAACTATGTTAAGTCCGAAAGTCGAATAATTTATATAGCCTTTATAAGGTCCTTTTTAAAGTAATTAACTTCAATTAGCCTATGTCTTGTATATTCGTATAAATAAGTTATTTTAAATTAATTCATATATATATATATGTATATATATATCTATATTTAATTAATCTTTAATTAAATTTTTAAACAAAAACTTAACTTTTAACCCAAAAATACTAACACTTTAATTTTTAACTACAATACCAAAACCCTAATCTGGCCGGTTTGACCAAGTTTGACCGGCATTGACCGGCGTTGACCGGCGTTTGACCGACTTTGACCGAACGAAATTCCAGATCTAAACGCCAAAAGCAATTCAAATCGACTTCTAGACTCAAAATATACATTCCAACCAGTTTGACTCAGTTGACCAACCTAAACACATTTCCCGGCCGGTTTGACCGGCATTGACCAGCCGTTGACGGAACGAAAAATCATTTCCAAGAACAAAAATATCACTAATACCATTCGGATCTAATCCGAAAACAACCAGAACAACACATATTTTGGATTATAACAATATTTCGGATATATATCTTTTCGGATCTAAGGAGATTTCAGATCAAGAACCGGATTCAAAGAATTTCGGTATATACAACCGAAATATATATAGTTTTAGTCAAAACTCGAGTCTATATCTATATGTATAATTATAACGGGTTTATGTATGTACAAAATAATATTTTCGGACCTATATAGATATAGATATATATATAACGATTTTGAAAGAAGGGAGAAGAAAAAGGTCCGATCCATACTTATTTTAATAAAACTTTTCGGTTTCTAAAGATTTTCGGGTATAGATATATACTTTCAAACCGATTTGTGTATATATATATATGTATAACGAGCAAAACGGATTTAGATTAGACCCATTTAATCCTTACCAAGTCTTGAAGTGAAGATGATGAAAATTTATGAGATTGGGTGGTAGTTCGTGGTGATTCGGGGTGGTTCGTGGTTCGTGTGGCTCGTGGCTGCCAAAAAAAAAAGAGAGAGGGAGAAGAGGGGGACGACTATGAGACAGGGAAAGAGAGGGAGGAAGAGTGAAATGAGAGGAGGAAGTTAGGGTTAGGAGTATTTAGGGTTTTTGTTCTTCCATCCCCTAGTTGACCGAATTTGACCACCATTGACCCTCACAAAAATCGTTTGACTCGACCATTCTGGAAGGCTCGTGACTCGTTAATCTATTTTGTCGTCATATTTAAACGTAACTTTTTAATAGTTTTCTAACGGATGTAAACATGTCTATATTTATTCATTAAACCTTTTATTGATTTAATTTTAAGTATTTTTCTTAATTTGGCACTTCCACAAGACAACTAGTATTCCTCCTGTTCTCGAGTCCACGTACAATTTTTCTAAAGCCTAGGGGCTCATAAAGTTCGAATCAAAAATAAATTCACTTATTCCATGATAAAGTCTTAAAGGCTAATGACGTACATAAACCAAACGAACTAAAGTGACCGGAAAGTGTTTCAGGAAGTACGCTCTCAGATGACGGTTGTCACAGCATTACCCCGTTAAAAGAATTTCGTCCCGAAATTCAACTCGAACTAGTCCTATTAAACAATTGGGGGTATTTTGTCTTAAAATGATCTTCCCGTTCCCAAGTATACTCAGGCCCTCGCTTTGAATTCCACCGAACTTTGATAAGTGTATACTTGGTTTTCTTTAGTTTCCGCACCTTGCGGTCCACAATCTCTAAAGGCTCTTCAACAAAATTCAACTTATCGTCAATTCGGATCTCGTCCATAGGCACATGACGATCTTCTTCAGCTAGACATTTTCTAAGGTGAGACACATGAAATACGTCATGAACTCCCTAAGCTCTTCTGAAAGTCTCAATCGATAAGCTACCTCGCCAACTTTTTCTAGTATCTCAAAAGGTCCAATAAATCTAGGTCCAAGCTTTCCACTCTTGACAAATCTAACCACTCCCTTCCAAGGGGAAACCTTAAGAAGTACACGGTCCCCAACATTGAATTCTAAAGGTCTACATCTGACGTCGGCATACTTCTTTTGTCGTTCACGTGCTAATCTAAGTCGCTCTTTTATCTGAATTATTTTCTCAGCAGTCTCTTCAATAAGCTCAGGCCCAACCAATTGGCTATCGCCAAGGTCAGACCACGCGACAGGTGATCTACATTTCCGTCCATACAATGCCTTGAAAGGAGCCATATTAATACTCGCGTGATAACTATTGTTGTAAGAGAATTCTATCAAATGTAGATGATCATCCAAGTTACCACCAAAATCTAAGACACAGGCTCACAACATGTCTTCTAATGTCTGAATCGTACGTTCACTTTGACCATCAGTTTGAGGATGGTACGCCGTACTCATGTCTATCATAGTCCCAAAGGCCTTCTGAAACCCTCGCCAAAACTGAGAATTTAAGCGAGTATCTCTGTCTGAAATAATCGAAATTGGTACGCCATGTTTCGATACGACTTCCTTTACATACTTCCTCACTAACTTCTCTGTGGGGTCTTTTTCACGAATGGCTAGAAAATGAGCAGACTTTGTCAATCTATCAACGATCACCCATATCATATCATGTCCCTCTTTCGTCCTAGGTAGTTTGGTAATGAAACCCATAGTTATGTTCTCCCACTTCCATTCAGGAATTTCTGGTTGTCTGAGTAATCCCGCAGGCTTTGATGTTCCGCTTTCACCTGTAAACATGTCAAACATCGACTTACAAACTCAGCAACATCTTTCTTCATGCCAGACCACCAATATAGCTCACGCAAATCATAATACATCTTGTCGGTGCCCGGATGTATCGAATACCTTGTATTATGAGCTTCATTCAATATCAATGTTCGTAAATCACCAGTTGAAGGAACCCATAGTCTGTCCACGAAATATAAGCCATCATCGTCTCTTCTATCTAAATGTTGTTCCATTCCCCGTAGTTCCTTCTTAAGAAGATCTTTATCGCCAACAATCACCAATTGTGCTTCTATGATCTGATCTCTAACACTCCTTTGCACTGTAATACTCATGACACGTACTCGTCTAGGCTTAACCCTTTCCTTACGACTTAAGGCGTCGGCCACTACATTGGCTTTCCCGGGGTGATAACGAATGTCACAGTCATAATCACTGAGTAACTCAAGCCATCTCCGTTGTTTCATATTCAAATCTTGTTGATTGAAAATATGTTGTAAACTCTTGTGATCTGTGTAGATTACACACTTGGTTCCATACAAATAATGCCTCCAACACTTTAATGCAAAAACCACTGCTCCTAATTCCAAGTCATGGGTTGTGTAATTCTTCTCATGGACCTTCAATTGTCGTGAGGCGTAAGCAATCACTTTGCCTTTTTGCATGAGCACACAACCTAGTCCCTGACCCGATGCATCACAATACACTACAAAGTCATCTGATCCTTCAGGCAGACTCAAAATCGGCACATTACATAGCTTATCTTTCAAGATTTGAAACGCTGCTTCTTGTTTTTCACCCCAGACATACGGCCTATCCTTCTGAGTTAATTGCGTAAGCGGCAATGCAATCTTAGAGAAATTCTCGATGAACTTTCTATAGTAGCCAGCCAGTCCAAGAAATTGTCTGACTTCAGTCGGTGTCTCTGGTGTTCTCCAGTTCTTGACTAAATCAATTTTGCTAGGATCCACGTGTATTCCATCCTTGCTCACGACATGTCCCAGAAAGTGTATCTCATCAAGCCAAAACTCACATTTAGAAAATTTTCCATACAATTTTTCCTTTCTCAGTAATTCCAATACTTTCCTCAGATGTTCAGCATGTTCCTCCGTTGTCTTTGAGTAAATTAGGATGTCATCGATGAACACAATTACAAACTTATCCAAATACGGTCGACATCTATTCATCAAATCCATGAATACTGCTGGTGCGTTAGTCAATCCAAAAGGCATCACTGTGAACTCAAAATGTCCATATCTTGTCCTAAAAGCAGTCTTTGGTATATCGTCCTCGTGTACACGCAGTTGATGAATACCATGAACATAAGTCGATTTTTGAGAAACACTTCGCACCTTGAAGTTGATCAAACAGAGCATCAATCCTAGGAAGTGGATAACGATTCTTTACTGTTAACTTATTCAACTCACGGTAGTCGATACACATGCGAAAAGAGCCATCCTTCTTTTTGACGAATAAGACAGGTGCTCCCCACGGTGACTGGCTAGGTCTAATGGATCCTTTGTCCTGAAGTTCTTTTAATTGCGTGGCCAATTCCTGTAATTCAGTTGTTGCTAATCTATAGGGAGATTTTGCTACAGGAGCTACATTAGGAACGAGACTAATGCGAAAATCAAGTTGTCGAGACGGGGGTAAGCCAGGTAACTCATTAGGGAAGACATGCTGATAGTCCCGAATGACGGGGACATCAATCAAGCTAACCTCTTTAGCAGACGCACTCATGAAACGACCCTCAAAAGAATCAGACACCTCGCCCTGAACTTCTAGTATCTCACCATTTGGTAAGGGAATTCTAACAATTTTTGCACTACAAAGAATCGTTGCATCGACCAAAGACATCCAGTCCATAACAACAATAACGTCAAAACTTCCCATTTCAAAAGGTACTAAGTCAATAAAGAAAGCATGATTATTAAGAACTAATGTGCACGAACGAATGACCTGGTCTAATCTGACTAACCCACCATTAGCCATTTCTACGTCAAAACATAAATACATAGGGCTCGACTTAGCACTCAATAAAGGAATGAAACTAGTTGTGACAAAACTATAGTCAGCTCCAGAATCAAAGAGAACAGTAGCATAATGACCATTTAGAAGAAACGAACCTGCAACCACTTTCGGGTCATTGCGAGCCTCGGCAGCATTCAGAACAAAAGCACGACCTCTTGTAGCTGGAGCCTGATTACCTCTATTCTGATTGGGTCCGATAATCTGTAGCTGGTTAGGATGAACTGCCACTTGAACCTGTTGCCCAACCCACTGAGGACATGTGTTTCGATAGTGATCAGTGGCCCCACATTCGTAACACCCTCCACGAACTCCGATTGGTCTCCTTTGATTCAATGGTGCCACTTGAGTCCTTGATTCCCGACAGTAATTTGCCAAATGCCCAGTCTTATTGCAGTTGTAGCATGTTAAGCAATTCTGATTTGCTGCATGGTGCAGATTGCACTTGGTACACTTAGGATGGGGACCCACATATTCCTTTTTGCCAGCATCAGTCACTGCAAATACCTTGCCTCTGTTTTGTCTCTTCCATCAGATCACCAAACTTTCTTATTATTACTCGTCCCACTGGTTTCCTTCCTTTTTGTCCCAACAGCAGTAATAGTTCCACACTGAACCAACTCCTCTATCATAGCTTCAGACCTCAATATAGCCTCCTCTAGGGTAAGTGGGTGAACAGCAGCCATAGTCGATCTAACCTGAGGAATTAACCCACGAAGATACTTCTCTATACCTTTGTTCTCAGGTTCAACCAAGTATGGAACGAGCCTTGAAAGTTCATTAAAGTGGGTAGTATATCCAGCATGATCTGCACCAACCATCTTATGTTCCAAAAACTCTCGTTCTAGCTTCACCAGTTCAGTTGCAATGCAGAACTTTTTCATCATCAACTCTCTGAACTTATACCAAGACATCGCCTCTGCCGCTAATCTGCCTCTGATTCGGCACTGAGTGTTCCACCAAGAAAAAGCATCTTTAGTGAAAGAGTTCGCCACATACTTGACCCTCTGTTCAGGAGTGCATTCACTAATACCAATCACAGCTTCCATCTTCTCTAACCATTGAATAAACTTAACTGCTCCACCTCTACCATCATACTCTTGCACGCCACAATCCTTAAAGTTTTTGTAGGTACAAGTCCTGACGCCATTTCTAGGTCCCCTTGGCACATTTCCAAGTCGAATTCCTTGATCAACGTCTTCATAATATTCACCATCCTGGTCATCCCCTGCGTCCTCATACTGAGCATCATCATACTGAGCATCTTCATTCTCTGCATTTTGTGCATTTTGAGCATTTTGTGCGAGTATATTATTAACCACTTGGGTGATCATGGCAATCATGGCTGGGTCTGGTTGCATTCCAGCTTGCTCATTAGCAGTTTCATTTTCAGCTTCACCACGACCGCGTCCACGACCACTACCTCGGCCGCCACCGCGGCCTGTACCACGTCCAACGCCACGACCAGTACCTCGACCTCCAGCTTGTTCATTTCCACGACCTGCACCGCGGCCAACACCTTGAACTACTTCAGGCCTAGTGCCACGACCAATACCACGACCTCCACTCTGTCCAGTTCCTCGGCCAATACCACGACCTTGACCAGAGTCTTTATTTTCACCACGGCCTCTTCCACGACCGCCGCTGGTTCCAGCACTAGATCTTGTTCTTGCCATTATCCTATAACCACGTGTCATTAGTCGGGGAAGGATACACTCGACGATGTTAATATCACAAGATACTCTCAGTAAGCTCTCTCGACTTATAATCTAAGGAATGCTATCTAGAACCTAAACTATTCATGCAATTCATGTCAATGCAATGCATATATATATATACTAATAATATATAACCCTAAATTGTAGTTAAAATGTGGTCCGAATCTAACACCTACATTCGTTGCACTAGTGGTGTATGTATACAGGGTGTACCAGCGACTAACCCTCCACACCCCTAGTACATCTAATGCAAGGTCGGATCACGGTACTGGTATGCTCTCTAGGTATTGGTCGGGTATATATACAGGGTGTACCAGCGGCTAACCCTCCACCTAACCAACACCCATTAAGCATCCCAGGGTAGCTACCACACTCTCACTACAAGTGCAATCACTGATGTCAATAACTGTCGCAAGGCATGGCGGTAATCATAGAACAGTTGATCAGGCTTTTCTATGATTATCGTTATGCGATACTAGTTAGCGTCATCACTTCATCTTGCTCTAATACAAATAAATAATCACGATAACACCAAAGGCACATAGTCTTCAAATGATAGCCATAGTCAAAATAAACACAGGGACAATAAGTCTCGATATGATATGAACTCAAAATATAAGCGACGTTAGCACGTCTAGAATGCTGCTATGATTCCTATCGTAAATGCTATACGGGGTTCTTAGGTTATAGTCTAGGCTTTTCCACCTAATTCTCTACAACAACGGCTCTGATACCATTCTGTAACACCCCACCGTTGGCGGAAACATGAGGTGTCATGAAAAGTACATCACGTCATGGAATTACATAGATATTGTTAAATGAAATAGAATATAATAAATATATTCCCAAGAACATAAGTTCAAAGTCATAACAGTGCTAAAATAACTTATTACAACCAAGTCCTTAAATAAATAAATCAAGACATGTAGCCTTAAAGTCTGACAATTATTAAGGAGTACTAATCTCCGAAGTTCCTCGATTAGCCTGAGTACCTGAAAAGTATAATAAAACGTGTCAACACAAAGGTTGGTGAGTTCGAAGGTTTTATGTCAAAAGTCTAATAAAAGAAATAAGTCTTTTGTCGATTCTTTTAAGTCTAAACAAGTAATAGTTCAATATATAGCGAGCAGAGTTACGCCATAATAAGTCCAAATGCCTCAATGTCTCAAAGTCCGGCCTTACGGTACCTGCCTTAGTCCAAAGTCTCAAGTCTCAACTCATACAATAAGTACGTCCAAAGCACAACAAACAAACACATAACCACACACATACAACAAGATCAAAGCACGTCAAATGGCACAAGTAACTCTATACGCACAAGCTTAATATTGAACATAACAGAAATCGACAAAACTGTTTGAAAATAAGTATACTTTCCACCCAAAACTTGTAAAAAGAGGGCTACGAAACTCACCTGAAAGCAGCACAAGTATAAATATCCTATATCAACGAACAGGAACACGAACTGTCAGAAACACTTAAATAAGCTCACTATCTGTCCAAAAGTCCTACATTGTCCACAAGTCACCCGGTAAGTACCTGGATTTAATTGTACTCGTGTATGTCCTATACTAGTGTCTTAGGAAATGTCATTATGTATCGTTAAATGTCATAATATATATTATATAAATATATATAACATAGTCTCTGGTTCCTATGAATTGTCCAAATGCAATTGTTTATCTAATAGGGTCATGTTTTAATGTTTATATCCCGTCAAGTCTTCATATAAAATGTCATAATAAACTGTGTTATGTCCGGAAGTCGTATAATTTATATAGCCTTTATAAGGTCCTTTTTAAAGTAATTAACTTCAATTAGCCTATGTCTTGTATATTCGTATAAATAAGTCATTTTAAATTAATTCATATATATATATATGTATATATATATATCTATATTTAATTATTCTTTAATTAAATTTTTAAACAAAAACTTAATTTTTAACCCAAAAATACTAACACTTTAATTTTTAACTAAAATACCAAAATAATACCAAAACCCTAATCTGGCCGGTTTGACCAAGTTTGACCGGCATTGACCGGTGTTGACCACCCGTTTGACCGACTTTGACCGAACGAAATTCCAGATCTAAACGCCAAAAGCAATTCAAATCGACTTCTAGACTCAAAATATACATTCCAACCAGTTTGACTAAGTTGACCAACCCAAACACATTTCTCGGCCGGTTTGACCGGCGTTGACCGGCCGTTGACTGAACGAAAAATCATTTCCAAGAACAAAAATATCACTAATACCATTCGGATCTAATCCGAAAACAACCAGAACAACACATATTTTGGATTATAACAATATTTTGGATATATATCTTTTCGGATCTAAGGAGATTTCAGATCAAGAACCGGATTCAAAGAATTTCGGGTATATACAACTGAAATATATATAGTTTTAGTCAAAACTCGAGTCTTTATCTATATGTATAATTATAACCGGTTTATGTATGTACAAAACGGATTTAGATTAGACCCCTTTAATCCTTACCAAGTCTTGAAGTGAAGATGATGAAAATTTATGAGATTAGGTGGTAGTTCGTGGTGATTCGGGGTGGTTCATGGTTCGTGGTGGTGGTTCGTGGTTCGTGTGGCTCGTGGCTGCCAAAAACAAAAAGAGAAGGAGAAGAGGGGGACGGCTATGAGACAGGAAAAGAGAGGGAGGAAGAGTGAAATGAGAGGAGGAAGTTAGGGTTAGGAGTATTTAGGGTTTTTGTTCTTCCATCCCCTAGTTGACCGAATTTGACCACCATTGACCCTCACAAAAATCGTTTGACTCGACCATTCTGGAAGGCTCGTGACCCGTTAATCTATTTTGTCGTCATATTTAAACGTAACTTTTTAATAGTTTTCTAACGGATGTAAACATGTCTATATTTATTCATTAAACCTTTTATTGATTTAATTTTAAGTATTTTTCTTAATTTGGCACTTCCACAAGACAACTAGTATTCCTCTTGTTCTCAAGTCCACGTACAATTTTTCTAAAGCCTAGGGGCTCATAAAGTCCGAATCAAAAATAAATTCACTTATTCGATGATAAAGTCTTAAAGGCTAATGACGTACATAAACCAAACGAACTAAAGTGACCGGAAAGTGTTTCGGGAAGTACGCTCAGATGACGGTTGTCACAAAATCTGAGGAATCCCATCTACAAGTTTTTTTCTAGACAACTTATTAATATTTTTGAAATTTAAATGGGATAACCTCTTGTGCCACAGCCAGTTGGTGTCTTCATCTGCCTTGGTATAGAAACACTGTTCTTTTGGAGCAGATTCCATATCCATGACATAAACATTTCCTTTCCTAGGAGCAATCATCACCACTTTCCAATCCTTGTTAAATATGGTACCTTGAGCAATATCGAACAATACCTTATATCCATCATCACATAGTTGACTGACACTTATCAGGTTATATTTCAAGCCATTGACAAAAGCAACTTTAGTGAACTGGACTTGTCCATTATTGATTATACCATATCCTTCAGTTTTTCCACTTCCATCATTTCCAAAGGTCACTGCCGGTCCATCTTGGACAGTGAACTCTTCCAGCAGGGGCTTACATCCGGTCATAGTTCGGCTAGCTGCGCTGTCCATATACCAGGTATTCTTTTTTTGATCGTCCTGCACACCCACAGAAATCATTAGTTCTCTTTGGGAACCCATCTGCTGATGGGTTCACCAGACTCTCCCTGGGAAATCTAAGTTGATTTATGGGTTTTGAACTGGAGGCTGAAGCTGGTGAATTTCCAACTTCAGGAGTAAAATTCTTTGAAATGATAGGAACAGTACCCTTTTTCTTGCCAGATTTTGTTCCAGATTGAATAACTTGTTGTTTATTTTGCTTTAAAAGGGATTTTTCTTTAACATTTTGTTTTGCAACTAGAGGGGTTGAAGTTCCTTCTAGGTTTTTGATCTTGGCAGTGCAACTCTGAACCTGTCTAGACAATAGTTGGAGTTTCCCTTCCAATCTCAGTAAAATGTTATTTTCTTCAGGCAGCTGAACCTTGGACTGGGGCTCAACAGGGATCTTAGTCTTTTGGGTCTTGGGCTCTTTGGACTTTTGAGGTAAAGGCTTTTCACCAGTAGCCTTTTAACTGGAGCTTTAGCCTTTTTGGCTCTAGATTTAACCTCAGGGGGGTGGTCTCAACAGATTCAGTCTTTTTGGAACATTCAGGTTGGTCATAAGGGGTCTCAATCCTAACACTTTCAGGCAGTTAATGAATATCTGGGATTGCTGCTGCCATCTGCACATCCCCAGCCCTAATGGCTCTAATTTGTGCATTTATGGTCTTAGTGCAAGCATCATAATTTCTCCCAGATGCCCTAACCCAAGTTTTGATAACCATTTGTTCTTTCTCCAGATCAGATTTTAATTTTTGGTTATCTAACTCCAATGCTTTATTTAAAGCAATTGACTCCTTGAGAGCCAACTGGACACTTTGAAAATCATTCATCATTGGTTTTAAATTATTTAACTCAGTCAGAACTGTTTCAAGAGACATCTCTCCATCAGTTCTAACAGTTTCAACAAATAACAAATCACCATTTAGTGACTCAGCTATGTCCAATTTTGATTCTGTGTCAGTTTCGATATCATAATCATATACCTTCTTCAGGATGATATCTACCGATCTTCCAGATACAGCATCGTCCTTCACCAGATGTTGTTGTTGCTTATTTTCCAGGGCCATAAAACAAACATCTCTTATCTCCTCTTCATCGTCAGATGAGTCATCAGAGAGTTCCCATTTTTCTTCAACATTTGCCACCAGATACTTATTCTTATCATTATCTTTTTCAAGTGAAAGGAGGGCAATCTGTGCTTTCAATTTTTTGTATTTATTCTTGTATGAGTCATCAGATTTTTGAAAATTAGGGACAGATGGACCAGTTTGGTTGTTCATCTGACTAGATCTGCATTCTTTCATAAAGTGACCTTTCTTACCACACTTGTAGCAGGTAAGATTGGCTTTATCCAGAGAGTTAGAGCTGGAAGCATTGTTTGGGCCATTAAATCTTTTAGATTTATGCTTGAACCTGTTGAAGGTCTTAGCAATCATGGAGACCAGATCATCATCGTCAGTTTCATCACAACCATCACTGATTTCATTGGTAAGGCCTGAGTTCAGAAAACTGTTCAACATCTCCTTCATAGAATGTGACTGGACATTCTCAGCAGATATTAAAGCAGCACAAGGTTGACTAGTTAGACTAGTGACCTTAGAACTCTGGGCATGGTTCAAAGCATCCTGCTCAGTCACCAGTCTTGCAGCATTATTATCTTCAATGAATCTGAAGGCTCCATAGAGAGATGCAAGAGTGTGACTGTGCAGGGTCTTACCTTGTCTTAAGACAAGTACCATGTGTGCCCATTTGGATGGAAGAATATCACAAAATTTATCAAGAAGAATATCCTTATCTTTCTCCACTCCCAAGCCTCTCAACTGGTTAATGAGGCTAGTAAATCTGGTATAGGTACCAGTTAGACTTTCATTGGGCAGTGCAAAGAAAGATTCATACTTCATGTTCAGGGCAACTTTTCTGGTGGACAAAGTGTCCGTTCCTCCTTCAAACTGGAGAATTAATTCATCCCACATAGACTTGGCACTGGGAAATAACACAAGTGTTGGAATTAATTCTTCAGGGACTGCGCCAAGGATCATGTTTTTCAGTTTGGTGTCCAAGTCAACCAATCTGCGATCCTCATCAGACCAATGGTCTTCAGGCTTCTCCCTAGAACCTCTTCTAGCAGTTGGGTCGAGAAGAGGACTAATGCCACTGGACATAGGTATATATGGTCCATCTTTTAAGATTTTCAACATATACCTGTCTATCCCACCAAAATGCAAAAGCATTCTGGCCTTCCATGTGCCAAAAGTCTCACTGTTTCCATCGAATTTGGGAACAGGAGTGTTAGAATAATGCACATGGACATGGCTGGGAGTAGGAGGGGTAGGAAGAGGAGGGTTATTGTTAATAACATGTTTAGGATTAGGAATAACAGGTGGTGGTTGATTATTAGTTTCGAAATAAGGACCAGAACCATCTCCACTTCCAGTAGCAGCCATCTGAGCAGATCTAGGTTATAGAATGTAAAATTCAACCTTTCTGCTCTAATACCACTTGTAAGTCCCAACTTAATCAGATGGTACTAAACTGGAGACACCTCTATGTCAATAGTGAAGTTTCTTTGCAATACGTTCACCAGATCTGGACGAGACCAGTTAAGGTGAACGGTATACCAGGTTATCTGGAAGGTTTACTTATTAAGGTGACAATTCAAATAAGTAAATACAATGCAATAATAAATTAACTTCTAAAGTAAATGGTGAGACAATATGTATTTTTCATTTGTATTTTATTTATTGATTATAAACAAAATACAAAGGTTGATGCGGAACCAAGATATTACAAGTATGTAAATATCCTAACAACCTATGAAATACAATTGATCTATAACTTGGAAATCCTCTTGTCAATCGAAACACTTAGAGTTGTGAAATGTTCCTTTTTGCGATTGAGAGAATATTGCACAAGCACACCAATGTATTGCAGAGTGTAATTGAAAAGACTTACTATTGTGTTGAGCAAAGACCTCTATTTATAGGCAAAGGTTGACATTGGGAATATCAACTTTGCCGTACAAATATGGTTGGGAGCATTTAAGGATGTGAGAACTTTTCCTTGAAAATGCTAAATAAAGTATGTCAGAGTACATACTTTATCCAACCTGCTTTGTACTTTATACCAAGATAATATCTATTATCCGGGTAATAGTACATAAAGCAATAAAGGCAATTTCCTCATAATCAGTGTAAAGCTTTGTAAGTGCTTTACACTGATGCTCTCCAGTCTTGTTCTGGTTAGATGGCCACTGGGCTTCGCTGCCATGGCCAATCTCTTTCTTCCATTTGATGTCTTCGACTTCAACTGGACCGTCTTCATGTTTGGTCAGATCTTCAACTGGAGGAAGTCACCAGTTGCATAAACTGTACGATGCAACTTGACTTCTCAGATTTCTGGATGAATCTTAATGTCTCCAGATGCAACTGGAGACTGGCCAGTTTTGCTAAAACTGGACCTAACATAAGTTAATATCACATACATACATAACAACATAACATACACTTTAGGTTCATCATGTCCTAAAATGTGCCTACACTTTCTTTCTTGATCTTTCTTTCTTTATTTCTTTGCCAAGATGTAGGCTAAGTGACTTACGCCACTTACATAAGGATGTGGGGTTGTGTGTAGGCGGTCATAGGCCATACATGGAGTCCTCACACCCGACATGATGGGTAAACCATAAGGTGGTCCATCGGCGTCGTTAAGGAAAGACGAAGTCATTTCCAACCGAATAAACCGTTTATGCCTTTACGCATTGGTGGTTAGTTACTCCATCGAAATACTCAAACGTAACTATGCCACGGGAGGTATCATGATTCCCATACCACGTGACCACGTGCGCACCAACTCCGAGGAGTTAGCACGGGTTAAGCTTAACACAAGACTTTACATATTGCTCGAGACTTTAATCTTTATATTAGTTTAGGTTACACTTTCACCTAAGCTAATCACATATCATCTTTTACTTTAGGGCCCATAACGTGCACGTGACATGGCAATTCTATCATAAGTCTAGTGAGTAGGTGTTCAAGCCATGTATACAAACATATAGCATTATCACTTCATCTTTTCATGATCACATAACATAAACATTTCATCATTTCATAACATGTATACTTACCTCACACCTTTGCAACCTGCATAAGTATGTCATACATCTTAAATGGTAAGTATAATATCCCTAAGCAACCTGCCATAGTCACCCATAAACATAAAACGTGCATACATATTCAATTGGAAGGTTTAACTTATGATAACGTGTTTTGTTGTACCATCAGGTGACAAAAGATGTTATCTTACCTCGGTACAGCTTACGAACCAGTTATGAGTATCTTACAGTGCTTGCTAAGTGCTCCCGACTACCTAGAATGAGTACAAGATCGACATATAAGCTAAACGAAGTGTTTTGTGCAATCTGGGTATCAGGTGCGTCGCACCAATCAACTAAAAATTCAGATCGGATACAGGTGCACCGCACCAGCCCTTGGTGCGTCACATGTGGGGCTCCATCGAAAATCCAAAATTCCAACCTGGGTAGTGGTGCGTCGCACCTGGGGTGCCGACCAGCAACTCAATTTTTAAACTTGCTCTAAACGATTCCCATTCGATCTCAAACCCTTAGCCCGACCTGGGGACATAAAATTGACCTTTTTAATGATACTTTTGATGACTCAAATAAATCAATTGATCCTTTAATCATTGGCTAACATATAGCAATCGTTTGATCACTCGAAAACATGAAATCGACGATCAATCAACTATTTAACCCAACCCAAACCCTATGGCCTGGATCGAAATCACTTGCATAACATATATGATCAGATTTCAAAGGGAATTTACCTATATTACATGTAGATGAGTTAGGGGATTCAAGATCTTAACAAAACTTAATAAATACGGCACGAAACAATGAAATCTTGGAGGGAACTTTGCTTTGGAGAGGGAGGGGATTAGCTGGGGTTTCTCACGCACAAGAGCACAAAGTTTATGACAATTAGGGCAGCCTAATTACCTTCTAACCCCTGGCCATCAACCTTTTAAGTTACACTTAGGACCCTCAACTTATAAACTTGACTTTTCTAGCTTAAACTTTTATCGGGAGTCTTAATATTCTACAAGCACTTAATTACTTAACTTTACTTCAATTATTTTCATTAATCGTCATATTAAACATATCATAATAAACACATATGCATTTATTCACATAATCTCTTATATGGCACATAAACATAACGGACCTAACGTTAACTAATGAAAAGTTAAATAGTCAAACATAAAGTGTTCGGGATGTTACAATTACCTCCCCCTTAAGAGGATTCCGTCCTCGGAATCTCCTCAGAAATGAATAGATCTGGATACTTCTCCTTTATCACGGATTCAGTCTCCCAAGTTAAGCTTTCTCCATGATTATGCTTTCATTTAATCAACACGAGGTTAATCACCTTCCGGCGAAGTTTCTTTTCCTTTCTTCCAAGTATTGCTACTGGTTCGTCCACTATTCTTCTCTGCGGGTCAATGCTCACATCTTCAATTGGAATAACACTAGACTCCTCAGCCAAACACTTCCTCAAATATGAAACATGAAATGTGTTGTGAATTCCATCCAATTCTGGAGGCAATTCCAATTGATATGCTACATCCTTGATACGCTTCAAAACCTTGAAAGGTCCAATGAAACGTAGGCTTAGCTTTCCTTTCTTTCCAAAATGAATCACTCCTTTCCATGGGGAAACTTTCAGCATCACCAAATCACCAACTTTAAACTCAACCGGCTTCCTTTTCTTGTCGGCATAAGTCTTTTGTCGTTCTCTAGCTACGCGAACTGCTTCCTTCGCAACATTAACTTTTTCATCTGAGGTTTCAATGATTTCAGGACCCGTAAACTGTTTTTCACCGGGTTCCATCCAACAACTTGGAGTCCTACATCTCCTACCATAAAGCATTTCAAATGGTGGCATTCCAATGCTGGCATGATAGCTGTTATTATAAGTGAATTCAATCAATTTCAAGTGTTCATCCCATGCTCCACCATATTCTAAAACACAAGCTCTTAACATGTCTTCCAATGTTTGTATAGTCCTCTCGCTTTGCCCATTAGTTTGAGGATGATAGGCGGTGCTTAAGTTAACTCTAGTACCCAACTCTCATTGAAGACCCTTCCAAAAGCTAGACACAAACCTTGTGTCTCGATCGGAAACAATGAATAAAGGAACACCATGCTTTGAAATGATCTCATCTACATACATCTTTGCCATCTTGGTTAGTGGTACATCTTGTCGTGTTGCCAATAAATGAGCACTCTTCGTCAACCTATCCACAATAACCCATACCATGTCGTTTCCCTTTGGTGTTCTTGGTAGCTTGGTCACAAAATACATGGTGATATGATCCCATTTCCATTCTGGAATCTCCAACTACTGTAACAAACCATATGGCTTTTTGTGATCAGCTTTCACACGTGCACATGTCAAACATCTTTCAACAAAATGAGCAACTTCTCCCTTGATGTTTGGCCACCAATAAATAGGCTTCAAATCTGCATACATCTTTGTAATACCGGGGTGAACCGAATATCTTGACCTATGGGCTTCTTCAAGGATCAACTCCCGGTTACCACCAAGCAATGGTACCAAAATTCGACCCTTATAGGTTTGTAATCCACGACTGTTCATTTCCATGACAAGGCGCTTCTTCTTCTTACCGATACTTTCTTTGTCAACATTCTCTTTCAGAAGAGCCTTATCCTGGGCTTCCTTGATGCGCTCAAGCAAACCAGACTTAGCTTGGACAACCATACTCATCAATTTGCAAGAAGAATTCTGCACCTTCTGACTTAATGCATCTGCAACAGCATTAGCTTTACCAGGATGATATTTAATCTCACAATCATAATCTTCCATAAGTTCCATCTATCTTAGTTGTCTTACATTCATATCTTTCTGAGTAAACACATATTGCAAACTTTTATGATCAGTGTACAATGTACACTTAGTGCCATATAAGTAATGCCTCCATAGCTTCAATGCAAACACCACATCAGCTAACTCTAAATCATGTGTTGGGTGGTTCCTTTCATGAGGCTTTAAATAACGTGAAGCATATGCAATGACTTTGTCCCTTTGCATAAGAACACAACCCAAACCTGAAATAGAAGCATCACTATATACAACAAGATCATCAGTACCTTCTGGTAAGGCGAGGAAAGAAGCTTCAAATAACTTTATCTTTAACGTTTGAAAGTCCTTTTCTTGAGCTTCAGTCCACACATACTTCACTCCTTTCTTTGTCAATTCGGTCATCGATTTAGCTATACGAGAGAAATCTTGTATGAACCTTCGATAATAGCCCGCTAAACCAAGAAAACTCTTGATTTCCGTGGGTGTCTTTGGCTGTTCCCATTTGGAGACAGCTTCAATCTTTGCGGGATCAACTTTAATACCTTCAGATGAGATGACATGCTCGAGAAACTGAACTTCTCGAAGCCAAAATTCACACTTTGAGAACTTTGCATATAACTTTTTCTTCCTAAGAACGTCAAGAACGGCTCTTAAGTGCTCACGGTGCTCAGCTTCAGACTTTGAATAGATAAGAATATCGTCAATGAAGACAATCACAAAATGATCTAAGAATGGACGACATACCCGATTCATTAGATCCATAAAAGCGGCGGGAGCATTTGTCAACCCAAATGGCATGACAAGAAACTCATAGTGCCCATACCGTGTACGAAATGCTGTCTTGGCTACATCTTCCTTTTTGACTTTTAATTGATGATAGCCGGACCGCAAATCAATCTTTGAGAAGTAAGAAGCACCATGGAGCTGATCAAAGAGATCATTAATACGTTGGAGAGGATACTTATTCTTAACCGTTCGTTTATTTAGCTCACGGTAGTCTATGCACATGCGCATAGAACCATCTTTCTTTTTGACAAAGAGAACCGGAGCTCCCCAAGGCGAGGAACTTGGACGTATGAAACCTTTATCAAGTAGATCTTGGAGCTGAGACATTAGATCTTTCATTTCTGTAGGAGCCAAACGATATGGTGCTTTTGCAACAGGAGTAGCACCGGGTAGAAGATCAATCTGAAACGTGACCTCACGATTGGGAGGAATACCGGGAAGATCATCAGGAAAGACATCTAGAAATTCAGAAACCACATCAACATTAGAAACAAAAGGTTTCTCTTTTCGTGCATCAATAACATAGGCAAGGAAGTGGTTCTTATTCTGTCGAATACATTTGAGAGCCTTCATCAAATTAATGATCTTTAAACTCCCTTTCTTCTTATCTCCATAAACTGAAATAACTTTACCATCCGAAGAAGAGAAACGCATGATCTTTTGGGAACATATAATATTAGCATCATGTTGAGATAACCAGTCCATGCCAATCACCACATCAAACCCAGCAAGAGTAGTAGGCAATAGCTGAACCGAAAAGGAACGACCTTCTATCTCTATGGAACAATCATCGTAACCCTCATGAATGTTACAAATAGTACCGTTAGCAATTTCAACTTCTATAGAACAATTCAAGGGTGTAGTAACTTTATCGATCTTAGAGGCAAACAAAGTAGACACAAAAGACCTATTCGCACCCGAATAAAAAAAAAACAGAAGCAGGTTTTGAATTAACAAGAAAAGTACCGCTTACTACCCCATCGTTATCCTTGGCAGCTTCAACTGTCATCTGAAAGGCTCGAGCTTTAGGCTTTTGGGCAGCCGTCTTCTTTCCATCATCTTTTCCTTGTGGGCAATCCTTGATGAAATGACCGGTTTGGTGACACCGGTAACACTTTGGTTTGTCTTTGCATTCTGAAGTAGGATGACCCGTACCACCACAAGTATCACACCTTCAGGTTTTATCTGAACATGGACCCGAATGAGGTGCTTTACAAGTACCACACCAATTCTTCGGCTTTGCATTATTGCTGCCCCCACCCCTTAAAGATGAACCTTTCTTGAACTTCCTATTCGACCCATTTGATCCATCATGCTTCCTTTTTGAACCTGATTGCTTGTCATCATTAGCTTTTACTGCAACCTTTTCACTCTTGAAGTCATCATCCAGTCTCTTGGACTCCTTAATCGCAGCAGACAATGTAGTATGTTGCCTACAAAGACCACGATAACTAGCAGGGAGACCATCACAATAAGCTTCAACCTGATCAACATCTCTACGAACCAAATGACCAACAAACTTATGCTTTTCCATAAATGAGTGAGCATACTCAGTTATGGCACCGGGCTTAGCGGTTAAAGCTCTAAATTCCTTCTCAATCAACCTCAACTCATGAGTACCTACATATTCTTCCAAAAACTTCTCCTTAAATGTTCCCCAAGGCATAGCAGTTAGCACCTTAGGAGTCAAAGAAATAGTAGTAGCCCTCCACCAATTACGAGCATTCTTCTTTAACATACGGGAAGCACACAATACCTTCATATCTTCAGGGCAATAACATGAAGCAAACACAACCTCGATATCATCCAACCATTCCATGGCACCCACAACATCTTGAGTTCCATCAAACGCTTTTGCATCACACTTCTGAAAGCTCTCATACTTAAAGTTATTAGCACGAGGAGCAATCACAACACGAGGCTCCACTATATTTTCAACACCATTTCCATCAGCAACATTTTCTGGAGCAACCTGTGACCTTACCATGGATGGTTCAGCACGGTTTAAGCGGTTGGAATAGTTTCCATCAGTATGCTCATCCTGATGCAAGCTAGCTTCCTTTTCAGCTCTCACTAGGGGAAGTTCTTGTTCAGTTCTTTGTAGTTGAACTCGCATTGCCCTTATTTCTTCAAACATTTGAGCTTGAGTCAGAACCTATTCAATAACCGGGTTTGTTCGTTCATTTTCGGATCTAGTGGGTTGTTCACCGGGATAAGGACTTCGAATAGGCGGTGAGTTACTTGAATTTCCAGCCCCATTTCGGTTAATAAGAGCGTTACTAGCGGCAGCTCCAACACGTTGACTAGTAGCACAAGTGTTAACCATTTTGTCTACAACAAAATGACGATGATTAGAGATGAATCGATTAAATTCAAAAGAGAGGTTAAGGCCTACTTAGCAACATAAACATATCATAACATATTCAAGCCTCTAACCTACACTCACAGTCATCCCAACCCATTCAACAGGCATTTCATCATAAAGCTGGAGCATCACTACTTAAGCCTATCATGTCTCATACGGTTTAAGTCCAAAATCCTAAGGTCTTGGTCGAATTTTGGTTCACTTAAACCATTGCTCTGATACCAACTTGTAACACCCATCGTTTAACTTGGCCAAACGACGTTTAAAATAAGCGGAAAGGATCACTTTTGAAATCTGCCCCATCCGTAACGGATGGTACCTTTAAAATTGGTGTTACTATTAAGCATAATCAAACCAATAAAAGTAAATCCAAGTATGGCACCAACATAAATGCCCATTATTACAAGTCTTAAACATAATCAAAATAGTCGAAAACATAAGGCTATAAGGAAGTCTATGCATTAAATGTCTTTGCTAAGCTTCTTTATTCTTTCTACCCAAGTCTCACCAAGCTAACCTTTGCCTAGCTCAATCTTGAATATCCTGAAGGCATAACATTTTCAAAGAACAAGTGTTAGCTAATAAAACTTGCTAAGTAAGATAACATAGATTTAAAACATTTTCCAATTAAATATATTAACAAAATCTGCGTTTTAAGTTAATATTACATACATACATAACAACATAACATACACTTTAGGTTCATCATGTCCTAAAATGTGCCTACACTTTCTTTCTTTATCTCTCTTTCTTTATTTCTTTGCCAAGACGTAGGCTAAGTGACTTACGCCACTTACATAGGGATGTGGGGTTGTGTGTAGGCGGTCATAGACCGTACATGGAGTCATCACACCCGACATGATGGGTAAACCATAAGGTGGTCCATCGGCGTCGTTAAGGAAAGACGAAGTCATTTCCAACTGAATAAACCGTTTATGCCTTTACGCATTGGTGGTTAGTTACTCCACCCGGAATACTCAAACGTAACTATGCCACGGGAGGTATCATGATTCCCATACCACGTGACCACGTGCGCACCAACTCCGAGGAGTTAGCACGGGTTAAGCTTAACACAAGACTTTACATATTGCTCGAGACTTTAATCTTTATATTAGTTTAGGTTACACTTTCACCTAAGCTAATCACATATCATCTTTTACTTTAGGGCCCATAACGTGCACGTGACATGGCAATTCTATCATAAGTCTAGTGAGTAGGTGTTCAAGCCATGTATACAAACATATAGCATTATCACTTCATCTTTTCATGATCACATAACATAAACATTTCATCATTTCATAACATGTATACTTACCTCACACCTTTGCAACCTGCATAAGTATGTCATACATCATAAATGGTAAGTATAGTATCTCTAAGCAACCTGCCATAGTCACCCATAAACATAAAACGTGCATACATATTCAATTGGAAGGTTTAACTTATGAAAACGTGTTTTGTTGTACCATCAGGTGACAAAAGATGTTATCTTACCTTGGTACAGCTTAGCAACCAGTTATGAGTATCTTACAGTGCTTGCTAAGTGCTCCCGACTACCTAGAATGAGTACAAGATCGACATATAAGCTAAACGAAGTGTTTTGTGCAATCTGGGTATCAGGTGCGTCACACCTCCCTAGTGGTGCGTCGCACCAATCAACTAAAAACTCAGATCAGATACAGGTGCGTCGCACCAACCCTTGGTGCGTCACATATCGAGCTCCATTGAAAATCCAAAATTCCAACCTGGGCAGTGGTGCGTTGCACCACCCATTTGGTGCGTTGCACTTGGGGTGTCTACCAGCAACTCAATTTTTAAACTTGCTCTAAACGATTCCCATTCGATCTCAAACCCTTAGCCCGACCTGGGGACATAAAATTGACCTTTTTAATGATACTTTTGATGACTCAAATCAATCAATTGATCCTTTAATCATTGGCTAACATATAGCAATCGTTTGATCACCCAAAAACATGAAATCGACGATCAATCAACTATTTAACCCAATCCAAACCCTATGGCCTGGATCGAAATCACTTGCATAACATATATGATCAGATTTCAAAGGGAATTTACCTATATTACTTGTAGATGACTTAGGGGATTCAAGATCTTAACAAGACTTAATCAATACGGTACGGAACAATGAAATCTTGGAGGGAACTTTGCTTTGGAGAGGAAGGGGATCAGCTGGGTTTCTCACGCACAAGAGCACAGAGTTTATGACAATTAGGGCAGCCTAATTGCCTTCTAACCCCTGGCCAACAACCCTTTAAGTTACACTTAGGACCCCTTAACTTATAAACTTGACTTTCTTAGCTTAAACTTCTATCGGGAGTCTTAACATTCTACAAGCACTTAATTACTTAACTTTACTTCAATTACTTTCATTAATCGTCATATTAAACATATCATAATAAACACATATGCATTTATTCACATAATCCCTTATAGGGCACATAAACATAACGGACCTAACGTTAACTAACGAAAAGTCAAATAGTCAAACATAAAATGTTCGGGATTTTACATAAACCCTAAAGCTTAATTGCTAACCCGAGGGGAAAGCTGCATTCTAAACCCTAAAAACCTAAAATCTAAACCCTAAAAACCTAAAAATGTTGAGGGTTCCCACTCTAGGGTTTAGGGTTTGAACGACTAACCCTCGACCTTCTAACCCTAGACCCTAGAGCGGGTATATGGAACGCTTTAGGGTTTAGGGTTTGAAGTCGTAAGGTTAGCCGGGTAACCCTACGACTTCAAACCCGAAACCCTAAAGCTTAATTCCTAACCCGGGTTCTAAAACCCTAAAATCTAAACCCTACATCATAAACCCTAAAGCTTAATTCCTAATCCGGGGTACAAGATACATTCTAAAAACCCCTAGAAAATCTAAACCCTAAATCATAATGGCTTAAATATATGGGCCAAAGGCCCAATAGTCTTTACATATATGATGAAGATTAAAGTATATTTTCAATCACATATTTGATGGAGATTAAATGCTAGAGTGTGCCAAAGGCCCAATACGTAAGGTGTTTCTAATCCAAAACACATTTTGTTTCGGTTTCGAGTATTCATACTTTGGTCATAAACAAGGTGTTTCTAATCCAAAACACATTGTGTTTTGGTTTCGAGTATTCATATAATGGTCGTACACAAGGTGTTTCTAATCCAAAACACATTGTGTTTCGGTTTCGAGTAGTTCCTACAATGTCCATACACATATACTATACAGCTCAACTATGCATCCATTACTAGAAAATACAAATATGCAAGAGAATGTATTGCTAATGAAGCAGAAGTTGACATATTAAAAAAAAACTTAAAGAAAGTATCCATTACTAGAAATTCAGCAACAAGCAATTTATAACAATCACATCCATCATTTTCCTAAGTCAACGTGCTATACAACTCAACTATGCATCAGGCTCAAAGGCTCAAAACCATCGGAAGACCTTTTCACTAAAAAGGTTCAAATCTAGAATGCAACAGCATTAAACCTGAACTACAAAATGATTTTAAACATAATCAAAGAATAATCTAACTAGAATTTACGTTGGTCCCTATTTTTTTGAGCTTCAATAACCAGGCCTCTAATTTCATTTTGGTCATAACTACTGATGAAGTCCTTAGAATGCTTGTTCATTTCGTGAGACAAAATCTTTGCTGCATATCGATGCCTTAGCCTCCTCAGTTTTACAACTTGTTCACCCAACTCACTTCGCAGAGTACAGCTCCAATTTTCATCAGGATGTCCCATAAAACATTCCATGTGGCCCCCTTTCCCTCAACAAATACAAATAAGTGAGGGTCTTTACTCTAATAACTCATAGGCGTCAACCTCTTGAAAATACACAAGCTCCTTATCATATTTTTGAGGTAATGCCCCCTTTGCCTGAACAAATCCAAATAAGACACATTGAAATGAAAAACCATAAACTAAAGAACACCATTACTGGAAGCAGAATGATATACGTACTCTAGCAAGCAGAGGTTTGTTTTTTCTTATCCGTTTCTCCTTGTCAGGTCCATAATTAACAAACGCAGCAACTACAATACTTGTCCGCCCTCTGCAAAACATATATTGATGGTTAAAACTTCCGTAATTTTATATACATTGATTGATTCATAAACTAGAACGTCATGAATCTATCTCCATGATAGAACTTTATCTAACAAATGATAGAACTTTAATTATCGGCTCCTCAATTGCTGATCACTTCGGCTCTTAACATACCTTCAAAAACAAGTGTCTAGCCATTAGTTAGAAGGTTATAGTGTTGGGGATTACGCTTTCAAGTTCAAGACTGCAAGATGATTAGTTTATAATATTATCGTACGAAACTGATTCTGGTTGCTTGTAATTAGTTCTGAAGAATCAGTTCAGGAGTAGCGGCAACAAAAATGAGACTGATTGTTAGGCTAGTTACCTACCAAGTTATCAAACGACTATAATTGGCCACACACTTGACAGTTTAGCACAACTTCAACGATCATATAAAGTTCAACAAAAATGATCTGACCACTGAAGTTGGCAAAGGAAGGGAGGATGTTCCTGAAGGAGTTAAGGAAGTCCTTGCAACTGGGCTTTCTCCAGATGATCTCTCCATACTCAAACAAATCTTAAAGAGTTAAGAGCAGACAAGTGGCAATGTTATGACTCAGTCTCAGGAGATCAATCATCTGTGGAGGACAGTTCGCATGATCTGTGGAGTCTTCAAAGAGTGCAAGACAATGCAATCATGGCAGCCTCTAGATCGCTTGCCCTCTAGTCATGCAGATTTTGAAGCTATCAGGCAAGGACTAGATGCTGCCAAGGGGGAAAGGTCTGTTCATGCCCCTCGCACTCTTGTGGAGACTTCAGGTAAAGGAAAGGAGATAGTGGTAGCTACCAGTACTGAGGCTGGTGAGCAGGAGTTTGAGGTGTTTGATGATGTAGTGAAGGGGGGTATTGATAAGGGAAAGGCCACATATCCATCTAACAACAACCAAACAAAAAATTATTCGTAAAATAACATAAGTTAATCAAAGTTATGTGAATCATGAATTAAGTTTATATAATCCAAAAACACAGTATGTTTGGATGAAAACACATAGAGATTCAACAAAAACATATTCCAAAATAAAAAAAAAAACAACAAACGAATTCATAGTGTCACTTGGAACAAACTTCATACAGATTATACAGACAACACATAGATTACACTTACCGTTAACAAAAAAACTCGATGACGTCAGAATTATAATAAAAAAAATCACATAAATAACCTAAAAAAATTAAGTTTAAAAAAAAAAGAGTAATCAGATTATACTTACTAGAATTGGCTGAAGATTTGATCGAAGTTAATTATGGTTTAACCTTCATATTTCGTTGTTTCCAAGCCCTAGAATATTCCGTTCAAATTATTGTTGATTATGAGATTTGAGATAAGATTAAAAACGATTATAAATGATTAACGGCGACATCGAACGGAGAAAAGACAGCGGTCGAAGAATAAAAAGAGGCCGGAGAAGAAAGGTCAGTCAGGGAGGAAAGAGAATTAGGGTTAGAAAAATTTGAGATCTGAAAGAAATGAGAAAAGTGAAGGTGTTTGGGTTTTGTTTAAGGAGTGAAAAGACAGATATACCCCTCCGTGTTAAAATTGTTTTTATGAAGCAACTTCTAATTTGGGTCGTAGATCTTGGTTGATGGATGGCCAGGATCTATTTTTTGGTTTTCTCACAAAAAAAAAAGTTTGTAAATGATCTTTTCACATATAAAAGAAGTGAATACTATAAGGTTGTCCTATATCAAAGCTTGGGTATGAAACCTCTCACATACTAATTTTTTAATATTTGGTATATAATTAATAAATCATATTGCCCTATGAATTTTATGGGTTAAAAAATGATATGAAGAATTTTATACCTAATATATTCACTTCCCCTATCGATGAAATTGATATATATATATATATATATATATATATATATATATATATATATATATATATATATATATATATATATACTAGTTTAAGCACCCGGTTAATATTCGGATAGTATTAAGATAACTTGCTATAGACTTATATAGTTATAGAAATTGTTTAAATATAAAAAACTTAATAAACATATCATTCAAGTTTATTTTAATACATAATATAAATATAAAAGTTCAAAATAAAAAAACGATATACTAATAATAATTTCAAAATGTGAGTAAATAACAGAAATAATTAACACTTCTAGACTTGTTATTTATGTTTTGTTTTAGCTATATACACCTTAAAGCTATAACTAATGTGCTTAAAAAAATATACTTTTCATATCATACGCATACTTTTAAATTTTAGGTTCAGTTACTATTTTATACAATTTAACTACAAATTCAAGTTAGCAAAGAGTCAAAGACTCATTTTTTATTAGGATAGGAAGTTTCGTATGTCTCAATTTAGTAAATTGCAATTTCTTTAAATTAATTATTTAGTATTTTAAGTTCTATATATATGATATTTATATGATTTGCATCAGTAGAAAGTCGGTCGAAACTAACAAGCCATATGTTGGTTAGTTATATACTATTTATTTACGACATCATAATTAATAGTGTTTAGAATAAATTTGAGAATAAATGAATTTTAGATGTGTAAGCTTTTCTTAAGCTAAATTTTAAGATTGGACTTCAGTTTTATATATATCTATATTATATTATAAAGCAAAAAGTTTCTAAATTTTCAACATTGAATTTAAGTTTTCAATATTGATTTTAAGTACCTTTCCAAAATGTCCCCCTATCATTTTTATATTTAATTAAAATAACTATATTACCCTTTCCCTCTCCTCAAATCTCAACCAATCATTTTTTTTCTCTCTCCTTCATAAATCATTTATTCCTCAATTTCATTCAAAATCTTTTATCTCAAAAACCGTACATCAATAAATCATAAAAATATGGGTGTTCTTAAAATTTCATGCTCTTTCATTAGAGATGTCATTCGATATACTTTCGACAAATTTTTAAATTCCAATGCGGATCCCGTACGGCTAAGGCATTTGGCTATCACACTCTATGACCTATCACTTCCTATGACCTATCACACTCTATGACCTATCAACCCATCATTTCACCGTCGCAACACACGGGTACTTGCTTTCGTATATATATATATATTATATATATATATATATATATATATATATATATTGAAAAGTTATTTTAAAAACTCTTAAAAAGTCAAGAACCTTTGAGAACCTTATAAAAAAATCATCACCCTTAAATCTTTAGATCAATGGCTTAAAATAAATATGCATTTTCGTAATTAACTAAAAATCTGAATATCAAATATATTAATGAAAAAGAGTAGTCAACAAAATTTGAATTAAAACTATTTGCTAAAAACATGGAATCAACAATACTGAATAACATTAAAAACGGATTCCGGTTATATATTGAGGCTATAAAGGATAACCGACGGCAAAGCAATATGCATCAACAATAGAGAATCATCAAAATTGATAAAGAAAAATTCATCCCATTGAATTACTCGATTAGATGGTAAAAGTGTGAAACGTGGCCATTCCATGTTTTATTTTTTTTTTTGTTTTATTTTAGTTTTAGATTAGTTAGTAAAAGTTTGTGATGTCCCCAGCCTACAATTTTTTTTTTCTCATATTGAGTTTAGTAATTTACTTGTTTTTTCATGACGTTAATTGTTGAGCACATGTATGCTATGATGATCATATGTATGCAAACATTTTGTAAATGAATGTTTTATGAGATTAATTAGTTTTTGATCACATGTGTAGTACGGTGAATATATGTATGCAAGTATTTGTAAATGAATGTTTCATGAGATTAGTTGTTGATTACATGTGCACGAATAATCACGCATACAAGTTTATTATAAAAGAGTGTTTCACGGGATTAGCTACTCATATGTACTACGTTCATGGGATTATTTGTTGATCACATGTGTACAAACAATCACGGATACAAGTATTTAAATATTATCATGTTAGTATTTAATTTTTGTTACGGATAGGTATTAATCAATTTTAAAATTTAAAAACCAATAGGAAGTTGCTAAAGAATAAAGTTTTAGTTAAATAAAAAAACAATCAATTTTGTTCCTAAAAATGTGGAAATGCTACAAACAAATCGGCTTAGGACGTTTCAAAGAAGGTAATTTACAAATTTACTATTATACACTTACAATAAAAGTTCTTAAAGGTTCTTGTTTTTTGAAGGTTCTCAAAGTAACCTTTTATATATATTGATGGATGAAAGCTATGACACGTTAACATATGACATTAATAGACTCCAATGATAAAAAAAAAAATTAAATATAATTAAGAAAATAACTAGAAGCCACTTATAATGATGTAAAGACTGAAAAAAAAAAAATTTAAATAATAATTACGAAAAGTTATTTCTTAGAGTTTGCATTATAGCATAAACTTTTTTTTAAAACGGCAAAAACAATATCTATATATTAAAATAACAACAACCAACTAGCAAGATCCTAGAGGTTAAAGTACAAAGAACAAAGATACAACATTCTAGATAAACAACAAAGAACTCTATCTAAAACCTGTTCATAACTTTAACTGCTAAGATTGTTAAAAGGTTCAAAAACTTATGCCAATTACAAGAACAATACCAATGTAAAGGGAAAATAGGTAACCATAAAACGCGCAGCCAACTAACCATTATAAAGCGGGTCAACGATCCAGTTATCCTAAGTAAGATGCATCTTCCTGTCCCGACTACCAATCCACAAAAACGAGCTGTTAACAATGGAATTAAACAAGGAATGAGCATCTTCACGAGTGTCGTTATGAATCACACTATTCATCGCCTTCCAAATATGCCATCACCAAATAAAAAAAATGGCTTGAATCCTGTATCGACTTTTGGGTGGTTTGTCTAAGTTATCACACCAGTCCAAAATACCTTCTGGGGACAAACTTGGTATGTCGCATTTGAACCAGTCACAAAGTGGGAATCTGATGTCTTTATTTACTTCACAACTATCAAAAATATGCTCCATGAACTCGATTCCGTTATTACATATTTGGCACTTGAAATTAGTGACATCAACTCTTTTTCCATATAGATAAATAGATGTAGGAAGGCAGTCCCTTCTAAGTCTCTAAATGAAGATATTTACCTTATTTGGAACAAGTTTATTCCATATAGTTTGCTTATTGCTATTATTGGGGAGGTAATATTCATCCACAGTTTTACGCAAAACAGAAATAGAGAACTCACATTTATCTTTAAGGAGCCAAGTCCAACTATCAACATCATTGTTATTCAATTGTGATGGTAAACGACTAACCATTTGCTGCAGCGTATCTTTTTCCCTATCGAATCTAAGCTCCCTTCTCCAAGTCCAACTCCACTCACCATTCACCCATCGATTCTGAATTGTACAGCCCTTATCAACATCAAGTGCACATAGGTGCGGGTAACACGAAGCAAGAGTGGTGCTGTAGTATAAACTAACTCTTCCTTTTCAATAGTATTGTAGAAGTTAGAAACTATCAACGTTATATTTGAGTCATGTTGATTTAATTTGAGATCAAAATTTTCCTTTAAAATGCAATCATTATTATAACAACGTATTTTGTACATTGCGAGAAATATACGTTTTATAGTATACCTAAATAAAGTTTATTATGAAAAATTGAGCATAATGTTAAAATTAACTCTTAACACTTGTATGCTTTTTGGTATAACATATACAGAGTCGTCTAATATAAATTAAGGTTGTCAATACTCGAATTTATCCGAAAAATATCTTGAAACCGATCCGGAAAAAACCAGTTGTGAAATCTCGACCTGTGTACTTATTTTTTTTTTTTGGTCGTGGTCGGGTTGACCTTTTAGGTTAATAGGTCGACCACCAACTAATTTGATCCGATACCGCACAACTCATTTGATCTGAAATCAACCTGTCAACCCATATGACGTGAATAAACTGACTAACCCATTTGACCTGCCAACCCACCGACCCAAATAACCCGAAAAGGTTGAAATCAACCTACAAACCCATTTAGCCACCAACCCGGCTTTTTTTTTCGGTTGGTAATCAGGTTTTAGGTTGACGGTTTGGAAGGTCTAGGTTGACATTTCCAACTCAATTTTGATAACACGTCGGACTCGGATCGGATATCTGTAACCCGCCAATCAAAACCCATTATAATTATATTTATTTATTGTTTTATATAAAGTTATTTATCCATTCATTAGAAATTTGGATGTAAAATCATTTGAAGAAGTATGAATGTAAGAACACATTTAAAGATTGAATGTGCAAAGCAGATGGACTTGGGTTTTTGATACAATGATAGGAATGTGCAAAGCACGTGAGTTTACCTTTTATATGTTTTTTTTTAAGAGATTTATTAAAGAATTGTTTCTCCGTGTTTTTGTTTTTGAAGGCTAAACATCCTGCGAAATGAATTCCATACTAAAAACGGAGAAATTGGCCCATGTACAATCTGATTTCTCAGGAATTAATTTCTCCGTGAGTTTTTTCTCTTGTGGTCTTCCAAACAGGTGAAATGAAATGATTTCTATTTCTTAGCCCTCAATTCCTCCTACCAAACATGCCCTAAAAGGAAAAAGGAAAAGTCTAGTACAACATGTGGGTCCATCGAAAAACACTTGCCGTTATTTAATTTGTCACTATCATTTCTTACTAACTTTAGTTAGTAAGAAACTCATGACCATTGTGGTAATTTTATATTTTGACATACATCTTCAAATTTGACCAGTATAGTTATTTTTCCAATAAATAAATAATACCAATATTGTATGTAAATAGGGTTTAAGATTTACCTTGTGCCATGAAAAAACGAAATTGAAACCATAAAGCACCGTGTTTCCAAATCCAAACCGTACAGAACCGAACACAAGGTTTTAACATTATGATCGTACCTCAAGTTTTATGGCTACAACAGAATACTTGATAACCTTGGAATTCTTGTGTTCGACCAAAATAACTCAAAACCTCCGTCGGTAGAATTGCTTATAAAAAAACAGTAAGATGTCTTCGACTCTTCGTGCCCGACTCAAGTTCCGTTCGACTCAAAGTATGTGTCGGCTGGATAAAATAAAACAAAGCTAACGTGATGTTTTGAGAACAAATCTAACATGATATTCTAGAAAAAACTTTGTTTATAAAGGATATGTAAATTTAATATAAGAAAACAATCCGATTGAAAATAGACGTGGGCAAAATATCCGGTTTCAAAAAAATCGATTTGGATTATTTAGGAACTGGAACCGATTGGATCCGGTTCCACTTTCGGATCCAAAATTCCGGTTCCAAACCGGTTCCGGTGGAAACTTGAGAAAAAAAAAATCATGAATGAATGTTTTCAACCATTCATTCATCAAAGATATATAATTAAAGAATGACTAATAAATACATTAACTGATATTTATGATGATGATGATGGAAACTTGAGAAAAAGCTAAACGTGATCTTTCAAAAGAAAATCGTATATCGGCAGAAAGTTTTAGGGTTTTAAGAGAAAAAGTTGGAGAGATTAAAATGTAATAATATTAATAAGGATGTATTCATAGGCTTGAATAGATTGTTTACATACAGATAATATAATAATAAAAAATGTTATTATAATATAATAAAAATATGTTAGCCTTTTTAATGTTTTTACTCTATAGCCAACCTACTACAAACGTCCAAAAAGAGTGCAAGACTATAGTATATCTGCCTTATCTGACTCATCTCAGAAGGGCTAGTCTTAATCAACATCACATTAGAAAAAAAACCATCTTAGTATTAATTCCTCTAAATCCAACTTTATGCCCAATACTAATTTTAGACACACCTTTTATTTAATTATACACTCACAATTTTTCTTTTTTATTAAAAAATGGTTAAATCACTCGTCCTTGAGGAGACGAATGAGGAGGGATGAGTCCAAGGATTAGTCCAAGCCCGTGGTGTACAAGGTTGGACGAGTCCAAAAACTAGTCCTGGACGAATACATAAGGCACGTTCTAATAGTAATAGTAAAAGTACATCTTTTTCCATACCCTATATTTTTCATTACATGATGATTTTTTCTAAAAAAATCAAACTTAATTCACATATCACATATAAGATAATCGAATGTAAATAATAGATTGCTTCATGATAAAATAGTTTGGACGAAAAGAATCCTCAAATGACTAATGAGTCTTGACAATTATTATACAACTATATCTTGACTCTTAGACAATTATCTTCCAAAACACTTCATGCTCCCACAATCAGTCAGAAACTCCATGATCCCACAGTAAAAGAATCACCTACAATTCGTTGTCTCTTCTAACATTAAAGGGTCCAATACAAAATATTTACTTGCGTTTCATAAAATCATACCACAATAATTTTAGTTTTCTTCAAAAATATAATGAAATTTAGCAGTTTTCTTGAATAACTTAATATAAAGTTAAGATGGACTCTTATCGTTACGATTTTTTTAATAAAGAAAAGAAAGGAATGGAAAGAGAAAATATATAAAATGCATTCTTAAGATTTTTTTAAAAGGTGGAAAGGAGAGAAGATGGGAGGAGGAGGGGAAGTTACTTGCTTCAACATCTTCCCTCTTAAAATTAGGCTGATTTGTTTCCCTCTCATTTTCTTTCCTTTCTTCATTAACAAAAACTAAAGAATACCTATGCTTTAAAGGGGAAATGAACTAAAATAATCTAATATATTGATAATAATAAACCATTAAAAAGAAAACTAATATATTGATATACAATAAATATGAAGAACACAATGTCTAGCTAGTTCAAATATTGGTATACCCGCTCTCATCCAATTAGCCAAAGTGTTAGAGCTGCAAAACCATAAACTTAGAACAATTCACTCGAAAAGAGTTTACATATACGCATCAATAATGTTCAACCTTATTTTTCTACCTTTTCAAAATTAATCTTTCAAATTGTTTTCTTTTTCTTATCTTGACGATATCTTTCTAAGTTTTTTTTAGTTAAAAAAATATAGATAATAAAGTGCGATTGCTAGAGTACAAAATTGTGGGGGTTGCGACCGTTGCGTGGTAAAAGCAAATAAGTGATTAACATGCATCACACCAACCCCAAATATCTCTAGACTTTCTTATAATAAGACAACTACATTTAACCAGCTTCACATATTTTACTTTCCTTTTTTCATATATCTTCATAAATCCTCCTTCTGAACATCAAGTTTTCAACTTGGCAAGTCTGTTACATAGTTTTCAACTGAGCAACATAGAATTATTAAGAAAAATTTATATATAAAAAATACACATACATCAATTCATATAAAACTACATTACAATTAGTAGTAACTAGTAAGTTGGTCAAAAAAAGCAAAACACTAAAAAGGCAGATAAATAGATGCCTAAACCAGTAAACAAAAAAAGGATAATCATGACAGTTTCACTAACAAATACAACCTTATACATACGTACATCGACTCATTAGACAGTCAGTTTCATTAATTTCCGATACAAGGGAGCCATCTCCGAGGTTATGCTTTGTGGGCTGCTCTATCATCAGGGCCAGCAAGCGTTATCTGTTATTATAACCATTATTACAGAGTCAAATATATTATTCATATATTGCCATATTCAAGAGGAAAAGATATTTGAGTCTTACATTACAATCGAAGGCGAATCTTCGTGCTAACATAATGGCAGCATTTCTTTCTCTTTCTGATTCAAATCCCAATACAAATGACAGTCCAATCTTTGGTTGCCAGAACGAAGCTTGAGCTGCAGCATTTCCGCCACCCCTAACTCCGCATAGCTGAGTTTATTGGACATTAAAAATAAAAATATAATATACCAAACTATTAAGAAAACTATGTATATGTCTAGGATTATATACATGCAATTATCAACCAACTATAAATTAAGATATATAATAACAATTCTTATCTCAGATAATAAGATGCATCAATTACGTGTTATTAAGGATGTTTAGAGCAATTCCAAACAAACTATCATATCTATATCACATCGAACATAACTTTGATCCCACATTAACATTAATTCAAAAGAAAAACACATCCAATAATATCCATCTTGCTTATACTGTCATTGAAGTCAGACATACAAACTTGTTAATTTTCAATTTAAAAAGTTCCCAAAGTTTTTAAATTTAAAGAAGATTGATTCAACTAATTCAAAGATAAAAATCATTTTTAAACCTTTTCTAGTTTCAAGTTTGATCCAAACATGTCCTACTTGTTACCATTCCAAAACTGTGCATTTACAGCTGGATAATCAAATTAAAAAACATTTAGTCAAATGAATTGATTATGAATGCTTTATTGGGGAGCTTGTATGAAAAAGAGTTAAATATTTTGATTCTAAATGGAAAAAAACAGAACTTATTATAATTTTCTCCAATTTTTTTTTTCTTTAGGCCTCTGAATACTTTGAAAGGAAACTACGAGTCGGAAGTTGCCTGAAGTTTATTTATAATGCATCATATTAAACCATTTCTTCAAAAGAAAGGGAAGTAATGAAATCATATAACTTTTGAAGCCACCTAAATATATACTTTTTATTACATGGAGATAAAAGGTTTCATGGTTTCAATTGACTTGGAAATTATTTACAAATAATGTAAATGTTTCCAACTGAAGTTTTGTTCATGGAAGCTAACCTGCATTGTAGGCGAATAATATTCTTTAGCAACTGTTGTTTTTCCTTTACAAAGTTTCATCCTCATCTTCCCCACATGAAGTACATGAACAGACTCTGAAGGATGCTCATCCCCATTCATTTGGATTACAACTACCTGCATGCACAAACTATATATATTACAAATCATGTCTTTTTTCTTTAGTACTACATATTCCAGCAAATCATGTCCCTCGTGATGAGTTTAAGATAAAACAAACAAACTCAGATGGGTTATTTGTTCCATATATGATAAATTTCCAAAACAATAATAAAAACACACATGACATACATTAAATTCGGTTTCGTGCCGGCGCACCAATGCTTCTACATAGTTTCCTAGGCCTGCAGCTGTTTAACCATAACAATAATAAGATCAAAGTAGAGAAAGTGATCAATAAAGTTAACAAGTCTTTTCACCCGCATCAATAGACAAAAGATTTATCAGTTTATAGAAAGTCTCACTCTCATAATGATATCAGTTTACATTGTTTAACCAAGGCCTATCTAGCAAACTCCACCCAATTTCAGTCAACTTAATAATAATATGGTTGTTATTTTAGATGTATTCAAATAAAAATACCATGATTATTCAATGTAAATGGACACATTCATTATAGAATGAGAATACGAACTACATTTAATTTAAATATATTAAATTTTATTAAGTTAATCAAATGAAAGGTTCGTGTTATCTATGTTACCTAATAAAATCCAAATTGAAAAGACTCAATATATGAATCGTGTGTCAATAATGTGTACAAATTCGTACTATTGTTATGCATTAAATAAATTTTCGACGACTTATAGCATGTTTCTCTCTAAGCTATTTGTTTAATTTAATAGTTTGATAAACATGACTGAAATCAACCATTTATAAATAAATTAGTGAAATTGCCACTGCTACTGTAAAATATCAAAGACCAACCTGCATCAATGGGCTCGGATGTAGTCAGTGTAATCGTCTGACCATCTGAAATGACATCAACTTGCAGAACGCGGCCAACATCAGAGGGTTCAGGAGCATAAATAGATTTGGTGGCTCCTAATGAATTAGTGGTTAGATAAAAACAGTTTATTAACTCCCAATTCGATTACCACAGAACAATTACTAATCCATGATCAGAAGCTAAAAATGTAAACGGATACTAAAAGTGAAAAATAGTAAATAAACAAGAAGCTCCAAGTAATATTTGATCCACACACAGTGCATGAATAAAAATGAAATATGTATATTTTGCACGACATAATGAATTTGCTGATCAAAATTGGAACTTTCATATAAAGTATATAAGTGAGGAAGTAAATATTAACTCGCTTAATAAAACCAACGCTTCCATTAAAAGTTCAAAAAAGATTTTGTTAAAGACAACTAACTTCCAGAAGATTTATGAACAGAACTCCATTCCAAGAAAGAAGTGCCTTCGGGGCTGGGACCAGCTTCCAGCCTTCAAAATTTTGGGAAAATAAATATTATCTGTTTAAACTCAGAGACATCAATGATTTGGTCCACCGAAAATATTGGTGTGCAAAATAAAGTGGTACAGTGTATTCAGCGCAACTTTCCTATAACACTAGAATGATACGATTAACATATATAGTTTATTATAACCACAATATATGGACTGAAAATCTTCCTTTTCCTATATAACTAGGTGGGAATTGTTTAATCCAATTTGGATTCTAATGAGGTGATCCATGTCATCAATAATCTTAACTGGCACGAACTTTAGCTTACTTGTCATTTTTATAGAAATTGTTTATTTATTGTTTACTAATGAGATTTAAATTAGCTTACAACTTTAAAAAGTAAATTTCAATTCGAATTCAAAACCTATGTAGTCAATTTTGAATGTCAAACTTTCAATATTGAATTTACACTCATGACTAGAATGTACCTTTCAATTCGAATTCAAAACGATCAATGATCCAAATTGATCATTTATAATCTATAAATATTATGTATTATCACACAATCATTTCATTGAACGTGGTATAATTTTTTCTTGAATCGTGCATCGCACAAGACAAAACCTAGTATAATGCTAAATACCTGAGATACTTTCCCTGTTTCCACCTTCAGTTGTTAAACGGTACCACTGTATTGAACTTTCCGAAAGTTGTGGGGCTATATCAGAACATGGTTGAATCTGCAAATATGAACCTAAAGCATGTGTACCATCCAATTCAAACAAGTTGGATGCACTTTCATCTCCCCTCCTAGTGATTGCTAACTGAAACCAGAGAAAATAGAACAGGCAAATTAACAAGTAATTTGCTGGTACTTCCAAAAGAAAACTTCAGCATCTCTATTTTACACGTATACTAATTCATCCCTGCTCATCAGTAACCATCAAAAACATTTGATAGTATCAAGTTAGCTTAGAGAGCTTCCCAAAGGGCTAGTTCTCACTCTGATTTGCTTCGCTGATTCCTTTTATTTTCACTTATCGAGGGGTATCTTAGATAGGACGCATAGCACTTTGGTCAGATGTTATGTCAAATCAAACTTTGCACCTCATGTGGGGGAGGCGGTATAGTTTTAAAATATATCTAAAACGCAACAATCTAAACATAGTAAATTTATTTTACGGTTGCTGTAGAGAAACATAATGAACAGAAGAAAGGGCATAACAACTATTAGCAGATAACGCTACTTGTGTAGAAGAGCATAACAGTTATCAGCAGATATCACTACCTATGAACCCAAAAAAGAGCCCAAATGTGTTTTGTGCTGAGCAGATTAACTTTAGACTTCACATGCAGAAGGATATATCGTTGCATGGAAGTAAAGGATAACTACATTTAGCTAAACACGTATGTAACATAAAAACAAGTTTGAGATAAATCTTGAGAAAACCATGTCAACTTAAAATTCGCTAACCACGTATATCAGATGATGAGCAAGGGATACCATACAACAATAAATATGTGTCTTACCTTAAACCATAGCTTTCTTAATTTCATAGCGATATTGATTCATATAAAAAAATGATTATAACAAAAAAAACAATAACCTCTTTCTGGAGCTCTAATGAACGCTTGGATTTTTCAGCTAATTGAACTCGTAATGCTTGAAGTTCATGTTCCATGTCCATAACCTGCATATAGACATTAAAGAGAAAAGAAAACAGATGGTATATATCATGCTAATCTCTAGAAGTATCTCCAACTTAAAGAAATGTAAAATAATCTAAAACTGTTGGTTATATTTAAACATACATATTTTTTCATAAAACAATCTTACCCCTTACAAGTTGCTACCAATTTGTTAAATACTTGTTTCTCCTAACATAAACTAACTAATATATTACTTTTCCTTCGTTTTTTGGATCATGGATATAATGTTTTTTGTCAGATAAGTTGCCATAATTCACGTTTTTAGTTTACTGGGACATGTATCAGTATATGCACCTTGCTTGGCTGATGTAGCATTTTGATCCGTCTGGCTTCCTGAACCTCCTTCATCAGTTCTTCAATGTCCTATATATAGTATTAGATGCAATGAGCCAAATCAAACATATCATATATCTTTATAATACTTTAAACACTTGAAATGTCATATTTCTCAAAGTTCTTCATATCTCCACAAAAAACCAGTTGGCAGACATTCTTAGTCGTCACTGGTTCACTTATCTTCGCTCCAAGATTGGAGTCTCTAATGGTTCCCCAATCTTGCGGGGGCGTGATAACAATTGACCATCAGATCATGCCAGATATCAAGGAAATATCTAACATATATAAGATAGATTAAATCTTGGTAATCAGTTGTAATTCTGTCGTATATCTCCTACTTTCTCTCCAAACTACATGTATCTAAACCTTACAATCTTAAGAAAATATGTAATCATTCTTTACTGTTCAATGACTATTATAGGAACAAAAGAAGAGATGTTTTAGACATCTTTCCAGGTTTCGCTTTAAGGAAAATAAAACGGTAACCGTGCAATGCGGCGGATGGAATGGTGGTGGCGGTGACAGGTGGTGGTGGCGCGCCGCGGTGGCGGTGGTGATTGGTGGTGATGGTGGTGGTGGTGGCGGCTACGATTGGTGGTGATGGTGGTGGCGGCGACGAGTAGTGTAGGTTATTGATGTAATGTGGTTTTGATGAATTGTAGAATGTTCAAAGTTGAAAATGCTATTTGCTTTATAATATAGTATAGGTAGGTATAGATAGATAACTAGACTTTAGACCCGTGTTCAACACTCAACACGGGATTTATGATATTATCAATATTAGATCTTCATACATTTAATTTATAAAAGTTTATAATTTTAAAGATATACAGGTCTAAGTGTTATACTTTGCAAGTTGTAGTATAATAATCACAGGTTCGTGTCATTATTAGCTGATACTCATAATGTGATATAATGATGAAAGATAATAAAGAATTAAAATATAAACATATTTGTCATCATGTACTTGACATTCAAGTATATGTATTTGATCATAATGCGGGCCCATAACACGAATAGGTTTATTTTCAATCACGTGTCCTATGATAAATAGATAATAATTAGGATTGTTTTCATATTCTTTGATAACAATTAGGACTTTTGATTTGAGTGACAACTGTAACTTTAAAAAATTAAATATAAATAAACTTTGTAACTTTTTTTAAAAATTTTTTAAAAAAATCCCCTCAAGTTGATGGTTAAAAATAAATATAAATTAAGTATTTAGGGCTAAAAAGTGAAAATTAATAATGGAAAACGAAAAAGTGTAAATTAATGAGAATTTTTCTACAAGTTAATATAAATACTAATATAATAATGTATTTGGATAATGATTATTAGGATTTGTAATTTATACTTAATTAAAAAAAATCCCCTCAAGTTGATGGCTAACAATAAATATAAATTTTGTATTAAGGGCTAAAAAGTGTAAATTATTGATGGAAAACAAAAGAGTGTAAATTAATGAGAATTTTTCTACAAGTTAATATAAATACTAATATAATAATGTATTTGGATAATAACTATTAGGATTTTTAATTTATACTTAATCTAAATGATTACATAAGCGAAAGTTAATTTGATGAAATTGAGCGTTTTGATTGTTTAATACGAGTAAGTCATTAGTTCAACTGTCTTATATTTAGATTATGATTATGATTAAGATTAGTATAATATAGTATTGAAATTAAGATAAGATTAAGATTAAGATTAGAGTTTTTGGTTAAAAAGTGTAAATTTGTGATGGAAAATAAAAAGTATAAATTAAAGTTAACTTTAAAAAATCGAAAATTGTGATTGGTCAATAAGTAATTATTAAAGCAACTATGTTTATATGAAATTAAATATAAATTAAATTAGATATTAAATATGGAGATGTTGTATTTTGTTTGGGATTGGAATGAGATTGTAATAGGGAGTAGTCGTCCATAACTTCATATAGTGTCTATATTAAATTAAATATATTAAATTAGATACTTACATTTATAATTTATAGTTATCTAATGTAATAGTTATCATTAGTTAGATTTGTTCGATAGAGTTATATGTGGATATATATATATATTTAATTATATAATAAAAAGTCAAAGAAAGTCATAATTGAGAATTTGAAGAAATCCAAAGGTATGATTGGTCGATAAGTTATTAGAGCAACTGTGCTTTAGTATAATAAAAGATATAGTATAGATATGTAACAGAATGAATGAAAATAATCTTTAATTTATTTGTTGTCATTAGGACTAGACTAAAAAGTCAAAACTATTGCATGCAAGTATCTGAGCTTTAAACGACTACACTCCCTGGATCCTTGAAAATTTGGCTTTGTTCGACTCTAAAATCGAAGGCAAAATAAAAGTTAAAAAATAAAAGTGTTGTAAATATGTAACATTGTAACCTAAGTTCATAAACTTTATGGAATAACCACATAAGTTATACTAACAAAATTTTGACTCCATGTAGACTGTTAGACTGTCTGTAGAGACACCTTTTGCAATAGTCATGATCATGAAACATGAACAAAGGAAAAAGATTGTCCCCATAACTCAAATCAAACAAACCTGGGTTCCAGAAGCATGGGACATTCTTTCTTGCTCCTGAAGAGCTTCTTCCACTCTCTGTACTGCAGCTCTGGCATTCTCAATCTCAGTCCGAGCTAAAGCTCTTTCTTCATCAACAAGCTTTTTAGCATCTTCTGAAGCCTGCATAAAGTAAGAACAAGATGTTACACAATCTTTTATGAAGCACCAAGCAAATCAATCTTGTTCAACAACGTGGATTGGGCCAAGAATTGTTGTTCCCTGTCAATAATGAAGGTGTACTTGTAGAGGCTAATCAACCTCAAACGGATGTTCACAAACATAAAGGAACGAACGTTCACGAACAGATTAACGAACGTTCATGAACATAAATGAACGAAGGAGAGCTTTGTTCATGTTCTTTCATTTAACTAAACGAACAAATACACGAACATGAACACGGTCACGAACAAACAGTTCATTAACTGTTTAGCCCTATGGATGATTTACAGCCACAATATAGAGCAGCACCGTTTTAACTAAACGAACAAATACACGAACATGAACACGGTCACGAACAAACAGTTCATTAACTGTTTAGCCCTATGGATGATTTACAGCCACAATATAGAGCAGCACCGTTTTAACTTGGAACATGCGAAAATCAAATTTTTTTCTAAACTGTCCAAGTGTTGTTTAGGGCAACCTCAAGCTCTGTTTCTGGGACATGTGGTTAGTTTAGAGGGTGTTAAAGTCGAGAAAGCTACATAGGAAACTTATGACTTAGTAGCAGAGCAATTGCCAACGTTCCGCCTTGAGGTCAAGGCATATTACCGAGGGTATCAAAGTATTGTGTAATAGGAGACCTTGCACCTCTCGAATCGGGCCGATTATCTCAATCCAAATAAAAAGTTGTCTGCTTTTATCTTTGATCCTATCATCCTCCTTAACTAAGTAAAGGACATACTTGGTGTGCAGACTGTAGATTCGCCACTTTGTGTATGACTACTAGATAAAACATTGCAAAATAAATGCTATTCAAACTCCTCATCAACAAGTTATATAGGTTTTAGTGATATATATGTATATTCACTTGCATATACAAATTCAATAGCTTTATGTAAGATTTATCACTCACATTTAAGAAATAACATCTAAAAAGAGGCAACGAAGATAATACTAATGAAAATTTTCACAAACCTGCTGCAGAAAACTTGCAAGTTTCTTAACCTCAGCCTTTTCTTGAATCAACTCTCCCTCTCTCTGAGTCAACTGAACAGCTAAAGCTTCAACCTATAACGATGGGATGTCGATATGAATAGTTAAACATCACAAATCAATTACAGGGAAAGCTACTGAGAAACATGAACTAACCATAGAAATAGCCTCCTCTACATCATCTTTGTTTTTACCCACCACACGACCTCTAAGTGATTCGAGTGCATCCCTAAGTTTCTTTAAAAGAACATGTTTCTCTAAACAAGCTACATCCCGGAGTTTAGCCTGTTCCTCATTAGAAAACATATCTCAGAGTTTAAAATATATAAAAACAGGTTTCATTATCAAAAGATTAAATGAATTTCAACATCATGCAAACTTTGAACAGAATAAACCTCGTCAGACAATTTAGCAGCAGCAGCTAAACCCTTCTCAAATTTACTAGCTAAATCACGAACAGATAGACGTTTTTTTTGTTCTAACAACTGAGCAGTCTCTTTGGCTATGACTTCCTTCATAGAAACTAACTTCCCATTTCCATTCCCATTCTCAAGTTGGTCGTTAGCTCCTAATTTATAGTTGTTCGGAAAACGGGTAGAAGCAAACATCACATCTGCAGATACAGGTGGAATTGCCATGCTTCGCATTGTATAACTATAATCACGGCCTACTCTCGTCATATTTCTGGTTTATATCTTTCTCTGTAAAATCATCATAAGAAATAAGTTCAACAACGAAACAACCCTTATTTGTCGACTGATTTCAGATATAAACTCGTAGTAAAGCAGATCATTTTTCTTAGTCGTAATATAACGTAGAAACAAGGGGTCAGGCTTAATCACATCAACCTTTGCATATGGTATTCTTATGGGGTCAATATATCAAAATTTCATTACGTTACCAAAATATCGAAAAACTTTGCAGGGACAACTTTATTGTTCAAAAATATTAAATGAGTAATATGCAAGGTGAAATGAGAAATAACAAGGACACGGTCAAATAATTATATGTAAAAGATCACTGAAAAAACACAAAGAAATAAAAAAAACAGGATCTTTGCACAGTTGTTAAACAAACAAAACCCTAAAACTTCATTAAAACACACACACATATATATATATACACAACAAGAAAGGGTTCGATCAAGTGGTTAACACCCTAAACAGAGGTCAAAGGTTCGATTTTTATTCCTTTTCTACCTCTAAGTAGAACCTGGAAGCACCTCTATTCTATGGGGTAAGGCTGTCTAAGTTACCATCGTATATGGTAATAGTATATATATAATTTAATAATAGTTAAATGAAATAATAAAAAAGATGAATGCAGCTGTACTTACATGACATAAAAATGTAGGAAATGGAAGGAAGGAAGGAAATTGATGAGAGTGATAGATGTAGATATATAATGTTTCGGTTGGAAAGGAATAACAGTCAAATACATACAATACAAACAGTTAACTGAAAAAAAGGAATCCAACAAGAGTGACAAAGACAGATTTGGGAATAATATATAGTTAATTGATAAAAGTTTAGTTATTGTGATAATAATATTATAAGAAAAGTGAGAGAAGTGAGTATGAACCGTATAGATCATAACTTGAAAAACATTGTACATATCAATATTTTAATTTTTTTAATAAATGTTTAGCTTCGTGATTTTTATGGTTTAAAAAAAGGTATGTGAGAAGTTTTTCACCCAACTTAGGTGCCTAACAGCCTCATAATCCCTTCCCCCATTATTATTTTATCTGTTAATTTAAATGAGAAGGTATCTACGTAACACGGCAGCGGCGGTGGTGACGATGGGTGGTAGTGGTGGCGGTTGTGATGGTAACGGGGTGATTATTAATGTGAAATCAATTGTTGTAGAAGAGATTTTAAGTGTTAAAATGTGTATGCTGTAAATAGTTTAAGGTAATCTTAGATAGATAAAACATTTGAATTAGTGAGCAAAGAAAATAGGTAGTTCGATAGATAGGGTTGGAAAATATTTGAATAGATATAATGTGTGAGTTGAGAATGTGTTAGAAGCTAAGGGTATTTTGAGTTTTTTAAAGATACAAAGTTAAAAACAAAAAGGGATAATGACATATGAATGTATTGATAAAATGGTTATGTAATGTAGTAACTTACTCGGGTGGCTATGTAATGTATGCACTTATGTTTTTGGGGCTATGTGATGTATGTTACTGGGTACTACAAGTTGTAACAGGTAATTTGGTAATAGTTTAACGAATAATGGTATACAAATGTTACCTATGACAAAATGGTTATGTAATGTATCCGACAAATTTACACTCCGGTCATCTTCTCCAATGAGTTTTCCAACAACACCATTCTTGAATACGTGTTAAAGCAATACATTTCCATATAAACTCACAATCGGGGAGTTAACGAAAACCCAAGAATATATAATCTCAACCAGATTCGAAATCAAAATCCAATTGCAATTCAACCAAACAAATCAACCCAAAATCCAATTAAAGTTTTCCATATAAACTCAATTCAATATATAAAAATTATATATATCAATAGAAATTATAGAAGATGAACATGAAAGGAAGAAACTCAGCAACCAACACTCGCAACCATCACAATACTATTTTCTCAGTGACACAATCTTTGGCAATACCATTTTCAACGAGTTGCCATATTTTCAAGCGAAGTGTGTACTATTGAAATTCTCTCTTCTGCATATATATGTATATTTAAGCTTTTTAGTGTATTTTATATAGATAATCAAACAGTCAGCCTCTAGATGTACAAGTCAACGCGGGTTAACGAATGTGGTGACCGGTAACCTTTACATTATACATATATAGATTTATATGATTATATCTATGGGATAATGGCATAGGAATGTAACCACCTATGGAAAAATGGTTATGTGATGTAGTGTGGTGATCGGTAACCTTAACAACACGTAACACGATACAGCACATAACCCAAAAAATGAAGGATCTTACATCACATAGTCAGCCAAGTAGGTCGCTACATTACATAACCATTTTGTCATAGGTGGTTACATTTGTATATTATTATCCCAAACAAAAAAATGTAGTTTGTTTTGTAAAGCAGTGGGGTGCTTGGTACAATAAAATGGAAATGTGATAAGAAAATAAGAAAGACTTATCAAGTTTGGTTGTAATGAAAAATTGGAAGAATCAAAAAGTGGGAATCAATTCTATTCCCTCCATTCTTTATAAATTGTAGAGGATAGATAGGAATAGAAATTAATTTTATTTTATTTTTGTATTAATGATGTTATATGCATCAAATTTAGTTATTATTTAAAATTTTGTATTTTTGATATATTCGTTCCCTACTTGAATAAAACGACATAATTTATTCTCTTTCCAAATACTCGTTCTCTTTCCCATTATTTTTATTCCCCGTTACATTTCTATTCCCCTAATTCCTTCCTACCAAACACCACTTGATTAGGGGTGTTTGATAGAATGGAATACAAATGGTAGAAATGGAATCAAAATCAATTTTTTTTTGTCACATCTAACATATCTATACTATATTATAGAGCAAAAAACCTCTAGATTTTCAATATTGAACTTAAATTTTCAATATTGATTTTAAGTACTTCCCCAAAATGCCCCTCTTATCTATTTTATATTTACCTAAAATAACTATAATACCCTTTCTCTCTCTCCTCAAATCTCTACCAATCATTTTTTCTCTCTCTGCTCCGTAAATCATTTATTCCTCCAATTCATTCAAAATATTTTATCTCAAAAACTATACATCGATAAATTATAAAAATTATAAGGGTGTTCTTAAAATTTCATGCTCTTTCATTAGAGATGTCATTCAATATATTTTCGATGGATTTTTAAATCCGGGGACAGAGTCCGTACGGCTAAAACATTTGACTATCATACTCTATGACATATCAACTCCTATGATCTATCTCACTTTATGACATATCACATTCTATAACCTAGCTATCACCCCCACCATCTTACCGGCGCAACGCGCGGGTACTTACTCTCGTATATTAAAAGAGAAACCTTAATTTATAAATGAAAAAGTTTAGACCTTTGGATGAAGTTCAATATTTAATTATAACCATTAGATTAAATTGATTATGTCATTTTCCTTTTATAAATTTAATTTAATTTAATTCAATTCAAAGGCAAATGCTATAAGCAATTTAATTTAATGGTTATAATTAAATATTGAACTTCATCAAAAGATCTAGACTTTTTCATTTCTAAATTAAGGTTTTCTCTTTTAATATATATGTTAGATAAACATCTCTATAAACCATAGTCGATATACAATGTTGGATCAAAAATCGACCAAGTATGATTTGTTCAGAAATAGCTGAAGCTCAGTGAAAGATACTTGTATAGAATTCTGAAGCTACTCAGAATATGTTCACTGAAACTTCACTTCAGTTCAGATCAGCCAAAATTAAAGCATTCATTATGAAGTCGAAAACTGAAGAAAGAGAATCATCTCAGAAGCAGAGCCCAGAGAAGATTCTATCTGATCGAAGACTGAAGTCTCTCAGTGTAAAGTACTAACAACACTTTACACTGATTACGAGAAAGTCTTTTTACTTTCTCTCTTTACCAGTCATTTACATAACACCTGGTAAAGTGATAGATTGAGTAAAAGGTTGGGAATAAAGTATGAAACATCACATCAAATGACTTTCACACTTAACTTTAACATACACTTCTAAGGAATCAATTTGAATTCCTTAAAATGTTGAAAGGACTGGACTCGATAACCGAAAATACTAAAACTTTTTTTTCTTTTTTTTTACACCCCCACTGCGCCGCAATGGGTTGAGCACTCCCCACTGCGCCACAGTGGAAAGCCTCAGAACAAAATGGGAAACTGCACCACTGCGCCGCAGTGGGTTAGACACCCTCCCACTGCGCCGCAGTGGGAGAAAACCAAAAACTTTACGTGGGATTCTACTGCGCCGCAGTGGGCAAAACCACCCCCACTGAGCCGCAGTGAGCCACCTGATCAACAACCTTAAACCATTTCAACACTTGAAGAAACTTGCAACCTTCACAATTCAACATGAACTTCATAAAACACATTTCAAAGGTTACCAAGAACAACATAGACACATTTTAAACAGATTTACAACATCATCTAATTTCAAAACCCATGAACACCATCAATGGGTCATTTACCCATTTTGACGTTATTTTCGTCCAAAATGCAACTTCACAATTTGCTAAAACTTTACACTTGATCATTTACACAATTTTTAACAAAAGCATGACCAACAAATCAAAATGTACCAAGAGCCATGAGGAGAGGGATTTGTAAGCCTCTATACCAAAAGAGTGTCATTCAACCAAGAATGACCTACTACCTTCAAAGTCTTGCAATAGTCACTTCAAGCTCTAATCAACTATTTTCAGTTCAACACACTAGTTCTTTCTTCCGGAACTACCTATAAAAGGGTAAACAACTAAAATATAAGGAAAGACTTAGTGAATATACTTGCATACATTTAGGGATACGAAGGAGGGCAAAGTGCAAGGACTTTCACATGTAACCTATGACACCGTCATGCCACATTTACATGCTCATCTTGCACATTATCATCACATATATGGATCCATATAAGCTAATCAACATACTCATGATCATCTATCGGGGTTCTTAGGCCACCGGAGGTTCTTAGGCCTCAATAGATCACCTATCGAGGTTCTTAGGCCCAAGAGGTTCTTAGGTGTAACATCCTAATATTTTTAGGCCAATGAAAATTTGTGAGTCCACCTACACAAGATGATAATCGAATACAAGATACAATAAGAGTATTACAATAACAACAATTATATCAAGTAACCCGACTGGCAAGTGATTCTAATCTAGATGAAGACTAGTTAAGAATCACGATCCAGATATGGATATGAACAAATAAGATAAGTAAGAACAATTGCTTGAAACTATATAAATACTTAAATATAATCAAGTATTATGGCAAGGAGTCGAGATGTATTTTTCAAAGTATTTTATTTATTGTTATAAACAAAATACGAAGGTTGTTGCGGAACAAAGGTAATCACGCTTGTGAAAATATCTAAACAACCTAGAAATACAAATGATCTAAACAACAAGGAATTGCTCGTAAGAATACTTAGAGTAAATATCACACGTCGCAATGCCAAAGTTCCAAGCATTTTTGCAAGTGTGAGAAGTCCTATATTTATAGGCAAACATGTCCAGATGACATGGTAAATGCCGTACAAATATGGTTGGGTGCATTTATGGATTTGTAGGACAAATCCATAACATGTTTGTTTAAATTAAAGTATGTAAGTTTCTTTGATGTGACTTAACATACTTTATTCCCAACCTTTTGCTAAAACTATCACAATACTAGGTATAAAGTTATTAACTGGGTAAAGGTAGTTAAAGGCTGCAAAAAGACTTCCTCGTAATTAGTGAAAAAGTGTTGTAAATACTTTTTCACTGAGAGCCTTCAGATCTTCAATCAGATGGAATCTTCTTAGAGCTCTGCTTCTCAGAAGTTTCCCTTCTTCAGTCTTTAGTCTTCGACTTCAGAATGAATGTCTTCAGATGTGTTGATCTTGATCTGAGGTGAAGCTTCAGAGAACTAATTCTGAGGGACGTCTCAGAATTTCTGTACAAGTATCTTCGAAATATTTCTGAACAAATTATACTTGGTCAATTTTCGACCTAACAAATTCCCCCTATTTGTTCTGAAATATTACATGCATTTTTAGACTTCTATCTATACAAATTTGTAAGTCTAAAATGCAAGTTTTGTTTAAGTTATAAAAGTTTTCTGAGATCATATTATAGATCATTGATGTCTCAGAATTTTGCCTTGTGATTTTCTAACTTAGCCTTATCATCTACTTGTAATGAAAGACTTGTAACATATATACAGTACAGAATCTCAGAAGTTGTTACAAGTACATAAAACAAAATATATACAAGTACATGATAATCTGAACAAGTAAACTACTTCTTTGCAACCCTTAAGCCCTCAGGTGCATCAACAGCTTTCCTCTTCAGTGGAGAGTCTTTCTTCCCAAACAGCTTTGCCTCCATCTCATTTTTGGCTTGCATCTTTTGTTGGATCCTTTGCATCCATGCGTCAATCAGACTGGACTTGGGCTTTGCCTTCAGAATGGGAATCATCTCTCGATGCTCAGAAATGCCAAACTCGTGAACTGAAACCTGATTATATTCTGATAGAGCTCTTCCTTCCCTTGTTACTACCAGATCAAACAACCTTAAACCATCTTCCTTCAGGATTTCCATATCAATGATCTTGGCAGGATGGGATCTATGCTTCTGATTATGCTCATACTGAGCAATTCTGCTTTCTTTTGGGCTGCAGCAGCATCTTCAGACATTGGCTTGAAAGTGGAGAGATCCGAATCACGAATATTTTTCCTTGAACTCCTTGGTCCAGTCACTTTGGGCATTGATGGGGGCTTTAACAATTGCTTCTCAACCTTCAGAACTTCAGCCATAATATTTTTCTTTTTGTTTTCCATCTCATTTGCTCTATTTTCCAGCAAGTCTTCCACAGACATCTGAAAGGTGAGATGGTCCAACTTCTGTTCCAGAGGTGAGTAATTCACCCCATACTCATATTCAGTCATCTCAGCCAACGCCTTCTACACTCTTGCATCTTCTTTGATTTTCTGATATCTTTCTAATGAAAGACTAAGAGCTGCAGCATCAATATGATCAAGAGTCCCTATCTTCTGATGTTGTTCTCTTTCTCTCAGCTTGTTTTCTCTGAAGGAAATGAACTGATTTGACACTTGTTTCTGCAAGGTTTTCAACTTGTTTTCATCAGCTTTTGGGTCAGTAAGCAGAAAACCTTGCTCATCCACATTTTTACTAACCACAAGTCTAGAATCCTTCTTTCCTTTGGACTTGGGTTCTTCCACCATTTGAGCCTTACCCTTAGCCTTGGAAATCTCAGAATCCTTCTTCTTCTGAAGTTCCCCCTTAGCTTCAGATTGCTTCTTTGTTGCTTCAATTAGTTCTTGGGAACTTGCAATCAAGCCAATGGGCACTCCACTTCCCCATTTGGGGACTTCTGCAGGCATCTTTGAGTATAATTCAATGGCTTTTTGCATGCCCTGTAGAGGTTCCCAGCTTTGTTGTATGATGCTATCAGAAATCCCTTTCGAGATAGTAGAAAACTGAGCCCTTAATCTGAATGAAGAGTTCAAGTTCAGCTTCTCATGCTCAAGTAATTCCTTCAACACCTTTCTATCGTCTTCAGAAAATGATGGGGGAGGAGGAACAACAGCTTCAGGCTCCTTCATGAGGAGGGTCAGAATATCATTCAGTTTCCGAGACTGGTCTTGGACAGTTTTGTCAAGAGTGGACACAGTTGTCTTAATTTCCTCAACAGCCTTGTCCACTCTTTCATTTGCCTTTGTAGTGAAGTCTTCAACCATCTCTTTGACCCTTTCCTCAAACTTGACTGCAATGGCAATTGTCAATTGTGCACTGAAATGTCCGGCCACATTCTATGAAGGAGATGTTAAATAGATTCTTAAACTCTGGTCTGACTACTGAAATCAGTGATGGTTGTGATGAAACTGACGATGATGATCTAGTGGCCATGATTGCTAAGACCTTCAACAGGTTTAAGGATAAATCTAATCAATTTAATGGTTCCAACAATGCTTCCAGCTCCAACTCTTTGGACAAAGCCAATCTTACATGCTATAAGTATGGTAAGAAAGGCCATTTTATGAAGGAATGCAAATCTAGTCTGATGAACAACCAAACTGGTCCCCCTATCCCTAATTTTAATCGACCTGATGATAGCTATAAAGCTAAATATAAAAAGCTTAAGGCTCAGATTGCCCTCCTGTCACTTGAAAGAGAGAAAGAAAAGAACAAGTGCATGATGGCAAACACTGAAGAAAAATGGGAACTCTCTGATGATTCATTTGATGATGAAGAAGAGATTAGGGATATGTGTTCATGGCATTGGAAGAAAAGCAGCAACACATGGTGAAGGATGATGTCATTGCTGGTAGATGGGTGGACATCATTTTGAAAAAGGTATGTGATTATGACAACCATGTTGACCCAGAACTAAAACTGGACATTGCTGAATCACTTAATGGTGATCTATTGTTAGTTGAAACTGTTAGAACTGATAGTGAAAGATATCTAGAAACAGTTTTAACTGAATTAAACAACTTGAAACCCCAAATAAATGATTTGCAAAGCATCCAGCTGGCTCTTAAGGAGTCAGTTTTGAAAAATGAGGTGTTGGAACTTGAAAATCAAAAGTTAAAATCTGATCTTGAAAAGGAACAAATGATTATCAAGTCGTGGGTAAAGGCATCTGGAAAGAATTATGATGCATTCTCAAGAACCATTGATGCCCAGAAAAATGCATGGAAATCTGGAGATGTAGAAATGGTTGCACTCATACCAGATCTTCATGCATTACCTCCAAATCTTAGGGTTGAGACACCATATGACCAACCCAAGATTGTCAAGACTAAGCCTGAAGAGATCACCCCTGTTGAGGTTAAAACTGGAGCTAATCAGGCTAAAGCTCTAGGCAAAAAGGCTGCTAGTGAAAAGCCTTTACCTCAAAAGTCAAAGAAACCCAAGAATCCCAAGACACCAAACTGAACCAAGGTCCAAGGTTCAGTTGCCTGTTGAAAATGATATTTTGTTAAAACTGGACAATCAACTCCAACTTTTGTTTAGTCATGTTCAGAGTTACACTGCCAGAATTAAAAATCTGGAAGGAGCCTCGTCTCCATCAGTTGAAAAACAAAATGTCAAACTTCTTTTAAAACAAAAACAAAAAGTTCCAACTGGAACTAAAAATGAAAAGAAAAAAGGAAGTAAATACCGAATACAAGTTGTTTTTACTCCTGGACCTGGATATGATGAAAAAGCTCCAGATTCAGCCTCCAGTTCTTCACCACAACAACCAACTGAGGCTTCTCGTGAGAAGTCCAGTGAACCCATCAAGAAAAGATGGGTTCACAAAAACAACTAATTATCTTTGTGGGTGCGCAGGGCGATGGAAAGAAGCATACTTGGTATCTGGACAACGCTGTTGGCCGGACAATGACCGGATGTAAGCCCCTGCTGGAGGAGTTCACTGTCCAAGATGGACCGACAGTGACATTTCGTAATGATGGTAGTAAAAAAACTGAAGGATATGGTGTGCTCAATAATGGACAAGTTAAATTCACCAAGGTTGCATTTGTGAATGGTTTGAAATATAACCTGATCAGTGTAAGTCAACTGTGTGATGATGGCATCAGAGTTTTGTTCGATATTGCACAAGGCACCATATTTAACAAGGATTGGCAAGTGGTGATGATTGCACCAAGAAAGGGAAATGTGTACATCATGGATATGGAACCAGCTCCAAATGAGTAGTGCTTCTATACCAAGGCTGATGAGGACACCAACTGGCTATGGCATAAAAGGTTATCCCACCTCAATTTCAAAAATATTAACAAATTGTCTCGCAAACAACAAGTGGATGGGATACCTCCAATTTCTTTTAAAAAGGAAAAGCCATGTCCAGGGTGTGAGATGGGCAAGCAGAAAAGTGTCAGTTTCAAGACAAGGCAAAATTTTTAGCATTGCTGAACCTCTTCACATGCTTCATATGGATCTTTTTGGTCCAGTGAATGTTCAAACTAGAGCTGGCAAGAAATACACTCTAGTTGTGGTTGATGAATATACCAGATTTTGTTGGGTAGTGTTCCTCAGGTCCAAAAGTGATGTAGCTGCTGAAATCATCTCCCTTATCAAAAGAATTAAACTCAAGTATACTCACAAGGTGTGTCAGTTGAGAAGTGATAATGGTACAAAATTTCAGAACAAAATACTTGAATCCTTCTGCAATGACACTGGCATCTCTCAAAACTTTTCTTCAGCTCACTCTCCAGAGCAAAATGGTGTTGTTGAAAGAAAGAATCGTACCTTGATTGAAGCTGGTCTTCCAACCAGTTTTTGGGATGAAGCAGTGGCAACTGCTTGTCACACCCAAAACAGGTCAGTCTACATCAAGAGACACAAGAAGACTACATACGAAGTACTCAGGAATCAAAAACCAAATATTGGATACTTTCATGTATTTGGTTGTCCAGTTTATATCTTAAACTATTCCAGTCAGCTTGGAAAATTCGATGCAAAGGCTGATGAAGGAGTCTTTGTAGGCTATTCAGATATTAGAAAGGCCTTTAGAGTCTACAACTATAGACTCCAAAAGGTTCATGAGTCAATTCATGTCACATTTGATGAATCCAATGATGCAATTAATAAAAAGCCAAACCTTGATATTTCTCCAGTTGTTCCAATCAGTTTTGGTGAATCTGACTAAGTCCATCAGTCAGATATTTCACCAGCAGTTGTTTCCAGTCACAAAGACTTGGAACCAATTTTAAAGAAAAATTGCACTAGTGACACTTCGTTTTATCCTTCCATCAGTTTTAATTTACACAAAAACTGGTGATTAGATCAGATGTTCGTGGCACTCCATTATCAGAACCAGTTCAAATCCCAAATTCTCCAGTTATTCAAGAAATGCCCCAAAGTGAAGAATTTCATTATGCAAATCATGACCTCATTGACTCTGATGAGGATGTTGAAGAAGTTTGGACTAATCCATCTCCAGTTGCAACAACTGGGAGGGTCATCAGGTTACTTGCACTGATATTGTTGTTCATCAACCTAGTCAATACACTAAATGGACTGATGCACATCCAATTGAACAGATTATTGGAAATCCAGATAGTGGGGTTCAGACTAGAAGAGCCATAAGTGAACAATGCTTGAATGTCACCTTCTTATCACTGATTGAACCGAAGAAGATTGACGAGGCTATGGCAGACCCAAGCTGGGTAGAAGCAATGCAAGAAGAGCTTATCTAGTTCGAAAGGAACAATGTTTGGGAACTTGTTCTTTGTCCACCAGGGTTGAAGAAGGAACCCATTGGTACAAGATGGGTCTACCGAAATAAGATGGATGAAGATGGCAATGTTGTTAGAAAGAAAGCCAGATTGGTTGCCAAGGGTTATTGTCAAGCAGAGGGTGTTGACTTTGATGAGACTTTTGCTCCAGTTGCTAGACTTGAAGCCATAAGAATCTTCTTGGCTTATGCAGCCCATCTATAGTTCAAAGTCTACCAGATGGATGTCAAAAGTACTTTCCTGAATGGAACATTGGAAGAAGAAGTGTATGACACTTTAACTAAACATTCTTAAACATGGCTTTCAAAGAGGTGCAATAGATAATACCTTATTTATCTTGAAAGAAAAAGGTAATATCTTATTGGTACAAATTTATGTTGATGACATTATATTTGGGTCAATTGATGATGCAATGTGTAAAAAGTTTTCAAAAATCATGTCAACTGAGTATGAAATGAGTTTAATGGGTGAATTAATATTTTTCTTGGGTCTTCAAATTAGACAAACCAAAGATGGTATTTTTATAAACCAAGAAAAATATATCAGAGATTTGTTAAGAAAATACAAATATGATTCAATCCCATCGAAAACTACACCAATTGCAGCTCCATGAATTTGGATTCTGACCCAAATGGTAAACAAGTGGACCAAAAAGAATATCGTGGAATGGTTGGTTTACTGATGTATTTAACTGCCAGTCGACCAGATATAATATTTGCAACATATCTATGTGCCAGATTTCAGGCTAATCCAAAAGAATCACATTTGCATCCTGTTAAGCGCTTATTCAAAAACCTGAAAGGGTGTCCTAGCCTTGGTTTGGTATCCCAAAGGCTTAGGGTTAGATCTAATGGGTTATTCAGATTCAGACCATGCATGTTGTAAGATTGATAGAAAATCAACTGCTGGTGGTTGTCATTTCCTTGGAGGAAAACTGGTGAGTTGGACCAGCAAGAAGCAGACATCAGTCTCTATGTCCACTACTGAAGCAGAGTACATTTCTGCGGCCAGTTGCTGTGCCCAGATTCTCTAGATCTAAAATACAAAAGAACACCAATCTTTTGTGACAACACTAGTGCAATTGCTATATCTCATAACCCTGTAATGCACTCAAGAACAAAGCATATTGACATCAGGTATCATTTTATTCGTGATCATGTTATGAAAGGAGACATTGAAATTCATTTCATCCCCACTGACAAACAACTAGCTAATGTTTTTACAAAACCTCTCGATGAGAAAACTTTTAAACACCTTATCAGCGAATTGGGAATGCTAAATCCTTGAAACTTGAGATTTTGTTATGAACACAATAGTGACACTGATGAAGTTCTCTAGTTAAGGAGGTCCAGATGATCTTTGCTCGCCAGGGTATCGAACGCCTTTGTGATACTATCCTGGCACTAATCGATATCTGGGTCATCATTCTAGGGGGAAAAGACTCAAAATATTTTTCTGACTAAAATTGTTTTTGTTTGAAAAAATTGCAACTGGAGAGCTCTCCAGTTGAAACTGGCACTGGACTAATCCTCCAGTGCACATGTTTGGTGTTGTCTTAAAACTGGAGGTCAACCAGATTTTCATAACCGTAAGAATACTTGGTCAATGTTTGTGACACGTGAAGACACTCGAGTGTTTTGATCCACTTACAATTGTCACATGACGTGTCATGACTTTTTGAGAAGAAAATGCACTTTTTATTGGGAAAATGAAAGTTAGTGGGCGCGTGGAGAAGTTAAGCCGTCGTAGCATTTAATGCTGACACGTAGAATTAAATGTTTTGCTTCAAAATTCAAATCAATTTTACAAAATATCTTATAAATTTGATTTTTGGAATTAAAATATTTTCGGTATTTCCTTGGGATTGTTATTTCAGCCTATAAATACCCCTTATTTACTCCAACATATTTACTTTCTTTTCATATTCCTCATTTACTTCCCAATCATCAAAATCGCTTCCTTTTTCTCTCTGCTCAATAAATCAAAAACCATAATTCCCAAATTCTATTAAAATTCACTTTCATATTGTAGAATAATGGCTCCTAAATCATCCCGCAACAGAGATATAAATATGTTTTCTGATCCATATGCTCCAACACCAGATGTTAAACAAACATCTGGTGCCCCATCAAACCCCAATTCAATCAAACTAAATGTAAATAATCCTTTGGCAAGTTTGGTGGGAACCCAGGGGGCCAATACACTGATTGGGAGAATACAAAAATTCTTAAAAGATTCTCCTATTGGCCCATCCTTCTCTGCTAATCCACGCAAGATGTTTCATGATTACTTGTGTGAATTTTGGTACACGGCCAAACTCACTGAACACTGTTCAGCAATCTCCTTCACACTTAAAAGTGGAGCAGTTGAGTGTACCATATCTGCAGAAACATTGAGGGACACTCTTAATCTGAACTACTTGAGACCTAGAGAATCTTCAGTAGTTGTCCCTCAGAATATCAACTTCAGACAAACCCTCCTTGAAATGGGCCACAAGGAGTGTCTGGAAAATGGTGTCCTAAAAACAAAAGGTGCCATGACAATGAAAGGCCTCACACCATCCTAGAGGTACTTCTTTATTTATTTGGTGGAAAGTATGGGTAGGAGTTAACAAGGGGATTATGCATCCCCTTCTCCAGGTATCTCTCTCTCTCTGTTTTAAACTGATTATGGGCAGTGATCACCTTTCACTTTCTCAGATCGGTTAAGGAATCTTGACTCTCTAGTATCTAAAGCTGGAGAGGTTGAGATTCCTGATAGAATGCGGCTGACATTCGTTAAAATTGATGCACCAATACCAGGTGAGTCAGAAAGACAACTGGGCGGGCCTCAAAACAATGAGGGACCCACCGGTTCGTCTGCTGGAATTGTGATAGTTGCTGCATTAACCTGGGCAACAGTCTAACCCTCCAGCTACAGCTTGTCAGTTCCTTCCACTGTCACTAGAGACCTCCCAACAGGTCTCCAGGTAGCCAAAAAAGCAAAACGTACACAGCGTCTTAGGAAAAAGTCAGCACTTGCCACTGACAGTAGAGACCCTACCAGCCCCCAGTTTCCTCCCAACGGGAAGCTGGAGATAGTCAAATGGGAACACTGCAAGCAACCACCCTCGATATTTCTGTAGGAGAGGGTAGTGAAGAGATTACTAGGTCAACCCAACCCAGATTAGAGTCCGTGTCAGCACTTCCCTTGCAGAGCCAAATTTCTGACACTTCTATTGCACGAACTAACGACGTCTCTGGCCAGTCACTACTGGAGACTGAGGTTCAAATCTCTTCGACCGATGATGTTTTGGTTGAGGATAGAGCAACCACTACTGAGGCAACCCCAGTGACCTCAATCCAAGGTGAAGTTGTTTCGACAACTGAACCACAAACTAGTGAAACCTATCAGGCAACTGAAGAAGGTCATCAGGAGTTTGGACCACACGTCCAGCCATCTCAGTCATTCATGGATCTGGGCATGAATGTTGATGAATTCCAATTGGAGTCTTCGGACTGTGAAGGGACTGCCTCTGATCAAAAGATGGTTGATTTCTCTGTACAAGATCAACCCTCTTCATCTCTTGATCTGCCCTCAGAACCACAAGTTTCAGTTTCCTCCGCTCAACAAAGAGCTACTGAAATGCCACCGCCACCACCTCGCCAAAGATCATTGATCTCTTCACTCTTCGTGCCTAGAAATAGGCACACTCTCCAATCGTCGCCGTTGTCCACACCTGAGCATTCTCAGCATGGACAACAAATTGATCTCTTTATTCTTTCTTTTTCTACAACTCCTTCTATTTCAATCTCTGTTGCAGATGGTCAGTCATTTGAGAGGCTTCTTTCACCTTGCCTCCTCCAGTTGATCTAGTTGGCCTTGTTGCTGGTCCAGTGATACCTTCCCCTCCGTCACTGGACAATCAATTTGTGTCTTTCCAAGCCGATATCCAAAACCTTCTTACCAAGGTGGAGGATATTCAAAAGACACTTGACAAAAATACTAAGTCCATCTCCAGATACCACAAGGACCATTTGACAAATATCAAGGTGGTTGATCTGGGTATTAACAAGTTTGCTGCTAATGAGGACTTGGTATTTCACAAGCTCAACAAGTTGGTCAGAAGCTGCAACACCTTATCTGCTTCATTAAAAGAAGCTTTTGACCTTACTCAATCAAAGATTTCCACTTCTATCTCCAACTTGCTCAATACAACTGTTCGATCATCTGAGACTGATCTGAAGGAGATAGAAAGGCAGGTTAAGGTACTGTTGGAAAAACCTGGCCTCAATGTGGAAGAGCTTGGGCAACAAGTGGCCAATTCTGTTGGCCAGAAGATTCAAGAAACACTAGTTGGCAGAGAAGATGTCTTGGTTAAAAAGGTAATGTCTGAGATTGCCAAATACCCCCTCCTCAGGTTGATTTGGCCCCAATATCTGTTGAGCTCAACCAGTTGAGGGGTGCTATAAATACTCTCTTCACCCAGGTGTCATCTCACACCACTTCGATTGACAAACTGGTCAATGAAGTGGAAGACTTAAAGAAGAAGGATTCCCCAGTGGCACAGGCTGGTGTCTCTCCAGATCTGGTCAAACTATTAGACGAATTGAAGAACAGTCAAGACCAAACTGCTGCCAATGTCTTGATTCAATCTGGAGAGACCAGCCATCTTTGGAGATCATTCAGAATGATGTGTACAATCTTCAAAGAATGCAAGGACATGCAGTCGTGGCAGCCTCTTGACCGATTGCCCTTCGATAATGCAGACTGGGAAGTTATACGGGCAGGTCTAGATGTTGCCAAGGGGGAAAGGACTGTCCTTACACCAAGATTTCCTGGTGCTTGTACAAGGCCACTGGTGGAAAGGCAGGTTGTTGTTGCTGGTACTGATGCCAGTCAACAAGTGATTGAAGAATTTGAGGATGTTGGAGATAGGGGGAATGTTGATAAGGGCAAAAAGATTGCAATTGTTGAATCTGCCCAGCCGGCCATTGATATACCTCTACTCGAAATTGGAAATGTTGACATGCTTCCTCCAGTAACTAACAGTGAGAGCAAAAGATTAGCAAGAATTGGTGAAGGCATCAAAGAAAGAAAGAAAGAAAGACATGCCAACCAATTAGTTGCCAGGGCACAATTGGAAAGATTAAAGTTACTGGATGTTAGTGATGCCAAACTGTTAGGCATGTCAACTGAACAATACTTGAAGGTAAAAAATGATGTCAGGATAGTAGGCATGTTGAATGAAATGCTTGCAATAGAACTGGACAAACAATATCCTAACGATGAAGCAGAATTTGATGCAAAGAGTCTACATATATCAGTGGAGAAGGCTAGAGAAAGTAGAACTGGTGGGATTCAGAAAAGAATTGAGAATGTTAACAAGGTAGTGAAGAGGGTACTTAACCCACCCAGGTCCAAAGGAAGAACAAAGCCACTGTCCAGGGATGCAGATCTAAGAACCTGGGTGGAACCAACAGAAGCATCAACTGAAGATGTCAAAGCTGCTGTAAAAAAAACTAAGTACTGGCAACTTGAAACTAGCAAATGAATATGAAGCAAGAAACTACTTGACTGGTGTACAACAGTAGAGATATCATCCAGGCAAGATCATTGATGTACAAGTATCGATCAAGCCTAGAACAAAACATTTCTATGTTGGTATTAAGTACTCAAATGGACCAATGCTATATACCGAAAATCCAGACGTCCATCAGTATGGTCATGCTGGGCAGGTGGAGAGGCTGAGTCTTTTGAAAAGTAAGCAAGTGAAGAACAAGTTTGAAAGGGGTTGGATCTTTGTATTGCAAAATCTCATCAAGTTCAAAGAAAGTGTTGAAGAAAAGCTGAACTTTGATGCAGAAGACAAACAACCCATTTCTTAAGTTGCAAAGCTAAGAAGAACTGGCGAAGGGCCATTTGTTTAAGTTCTTCTTCTAGTTATCTGTTTGTAATTTTATTTACTTTCTTGTAACTTATGTAATTTTAATTTCATGTATATACAAGTTGCCAGATTGTAATCACAAGCCAGATAACAGATTAAATCTAACAAGCTAAAAGAAAAACCCAAGGCATTTACTAATCTATAAAAATTCCTTAGCGATTTAGATAGATTTAGTCAAAACAAGTCTTTCAAGTTCCATACTTGTATAGAAACAAACTTGAAAAGACTTGGCAATATTTCAGGACAAATAGGGGGAATTTGAAGACATCTGAAAACATTCCAGTTGAAGTCGAAGACATCAAGTGGAAAAAGGAGAATGTCAATGGCAACAAAGCCCAGTTGACTTTCTGCCCAGATCAAGACTGGAGAGTATAAGTGTAAAGTACTTACAAAGCTTTACCCTGATTACAAGGAAGACCTTTTTACTTTATGCACCTTTATCCTGACATTATCAATTGTCTTCAATTAAAGTACAAAAGTGCATAAAATAGGTTGATAAAGTGACTCTATGTCTTTACTTTATCCAGCATTTTCAAAGGATTTCAAATTGAATCCTTAAATGCTAATAACCATATTTGGGCGGCAAAGTTGGAATCCCAATACCACTTTTGCCTATAAATAGAGGTCTTTGCACAACCAAGAAACAACTTTGCATTCTCATACATTGCAGTATTCTTGGTGAACTTGTGAAATATTCTCTCAATCGCAAAAAGGAACATTTCACAACTTTAAGTGTTTCGATTGTTAAGATAATTTCCAAGTATTAGATCAATTATTTACATTCGTGTATTATCTTGGTTCCGCAACAACCTTATATTTTAGTTAAAAGTTAATAAATAAAATACATTTGAAAATTACATATTGTCTCACCAATTTACTTCACAAGTTCTTTACTTTAATGCATTGTATTTACTTATTCAACTTGTCACCTTAATAAGTAACTTCCAGATTACCTGGTATACTACACACTGCAACTGGTCACGTCCAGATATAGTGTGTGTATTGCAAAGTATCTCACCATTGACATAGAGGTGTCTTCAGTTAGTACCATCTTTTGAGTTGGGACTTATAGATTTGTTATTACTTATCTCACTACCCTTTACATATTCAGCATTCCAAGCTTACTTATAAGATAATTGAACCTTGATTCATCCAATGGCTTTGTGAACAGATCAGCAAGCTGATTATCAGTTGGAATGAAATGCAGTTCATCATTTTCTTTCATCACATGATCTCTAATGAAATGATATATTATATCAATGTGCTTAGTCCTTGAATGAAGTACAGGATTGTTGGAGATTGCTATGGCACTTGTGTTGTCACAGAGGATTGGAGTCTTTGAAGCAGTGATAGCATAATCTTGAAGCTGATATTGCACCCACAAAATTTGTGAACAACAACTTCCTGCAGCAAAATACTTAGCTTCTGCAGTGGAAATGGAAACTGAATGTTGCTTTTTGCTAGACCAGCGTACAAGTCTATTCCCAAGCAATTGACATGCTCCTGAAGTACTCTTTCTATCAATTTTGCAGCCTACAAAGTCAGAATCTGAATAGCCAATTAGATTAAATCCTGAGTCTTTGGGATACCAAAGACCCAAATTAGAAGGTTCAGCATGATCAGCTTGAGGAAATGACTGATCAGCCTGTACTGGAATAATAGGATCTGAGTCAGCTTGGGAGTCATTAGATGGATTTTGAGGTGTTTCTATAACAGGAGTTGGAACAGTTTCAACATTTTCAAAGATTGGCTCAACTTCTTCTTTAGCAACAGATTGCTCCCCCTGAGTTTGAGCACCATCAGCTTCAACTGGAGAATTAGTTGGTGGTTCATTCTCAGGAATGGCCAGTTCTTCAAAATTGACATCTTCATCTTCAAGAGGTGGACTAACTGGTTCTGAGCAACCTTCTTCAATGCTTACATTAACTGAGTTTTCAATAGTTCTTGTTCTTTTATTATAAACTCTGTAAGCCTTCATCTATGTAGCATAACCAAGTAGAATGCCTCCATCTGCTTTCTCATCAAACTTTCCAAGATGGTCTTTCTGATTCAAAATGTAGCAAGGACTACCAAAGATTCTTAGGAAACCAATTTCTGGTTTTCTCCCCCTAAGAAGCTCATATGCAGTCTTCTGGTGCCTTTTCACAATGAGAGATCTATTTTGAGTGAAGCAGGGTGTGTGAATAGCTTCTGCCCAGAAGTGTGGTTTCACATTGTTTTGTGCCATCATAGACCTTGCAGCTTCAATCAAATTTCTATTTCTTCTTTCTACAATACCATTCTGTTGAGGTGTTCTGGCTGCTGAGTAGACTTCTGATATACCTTTCTCACTACAAAATGAATTAAGAATGACATTCTTCAATTCAGTGTCATTGTCACTTCTTAACTGCCTAATTGGCCTTTTATAAAGTACTTCAGCTTGCTTGATGAAATGAATGATATTGTCAGTAGCTTCACTTTTGTGTTTTAGAAAGAAAACCCAGGTATATCTTGAATATTCATCAACAATGACCAAAGTGTACCTCATCCCATTGAAGGAAGGAGTACCAATTGGTCTAAAGAGATCCATATAAAGTAGATCTAGTAGTTGTTGATAGTTGAGCATGTTTTGGATTTGAATGTAGCCTTATGTAGTTTGCCTTTCTCACAAGCACCACACAGCTTGTCCTTCTCATACTTGATCACAGGAAGACCAGACACCAACTCCTTTTTGCACAATTTATTGATGTCTTTAAAATTCATATGAGACAGCCTCTTATGCCACAACCAATTCAACTCATCTTGAGACTTTGACATGAAACACACTTCTTTAGTAACAGTTGGATTCCTCATATCAAAAGAGTACAAGGATTCATCTCTCTTTGCAACAAGAACCACATTGCCTTCCAAATCAAGAACAATTCCCTTATCAGCTCGAAATCTCACTTCATATCCAGCATCACATAACTGACTTACACTAATCATATTATGCTTCAAGCCATTTACAAAAAATACACTTCTGAAGGTAAGGAGACCATTTGAAAGTATACCAAATCTTTCAGTCTTTCCTTGAGAGTTATCTCCAAAAGTAACATTAGGACCAGCGTGATTCCTAAAGCTACTTAGCAGGGACTTACATCCGGTCATATGCTTGGAACACCCACTGTCCAAGTGCCAGGTATGTGCATCATGATAGCCATGGATTTTTCAATAAGAGATTAGTTCTTTTTGGGAACCATCCAAGGATGGGTTCACCAGATCAGATCATTTGGTCTGACTCAGATTGCAAAAACAGAACATGGACTCTTATCAGATTTGGATACCCATTGTTGTTTGATCTAACCTTTACCAGATTTAAAATTCTTTCTAGCAACATCTAGAGATTCCTTTTTTTGCAAAACCTTTGTCTATCCCAGATTTCTTACATTCAGTTCTCAATTTACTTTGATCAACAACTTTAGAATTAGACACCTTGTTAAGTAAATTATCATTTGAAGAAATCCTACCAGTTCTAGACTCAACATATTTTGAAATCATTTTGTCAGAGTCAAACTTGGAGTTGTTTGAAATAGACACAGATTTAGTTTGTGACTGACATCCTTTAGAACCAGACTTCTCATTCTTTAACAACTTCACTTTGTCTTTTGGAACACTGTGATCTCTAACCTTTCTTTTATTTCTCTTAGACACAAAATTGTTTGTTTTAGACTTGGACTCTGCTTCAGATTGAGTAATAGTCAATTTGGATAAGTCAAGACTTTCCTCAAGTTTTAATTCATCAATCTTATCAGACTTAAACACAGCTTCAACAATGGTTTGACTCATGGTTTCAAGATCATTAAACTTAATACCAGATTTTTGAACCAACTTAAATGGTTTAGACTTTTTCCCTTTGGTTTGGACTTTAGGTGGTGAAGGAGGCTGATTTCAAGGCTCCATAGCACAAACTTCAGCAATGGCTATGGCCCTATCATAATCACCATCAAAAATAGATTAGATCTGATGAGGTATTTGGTTATTTACACACTTCGCAGTTCTTTTGGAACAAATGCACCATGATTCAGTAATTTGCTTGACTTTCAAAAACTTCTTTTCTGCAGTTTTAGCTTCTTTAACCAAAATGGAGTTTAATTGTTTTTGAGCTTTTACTTCAGATTCAAGTTTTTCAATGGTGTGACTTTTAGAACTGTTGTCAAGTTTCAAAATATGTATTTCCTTTTTGAGTTCTTGATTAAATTGTTTTTGTAAAAGAACCTCATCATCCAGTCTATTTAGTCTTGACAATTTCTCATTATCAGACAGATTGGAAAAAGAAATTACCTCAGGTGGAGCAGTATGACTAGTAGATGCCTGGTGAGCTAACTCAGATTGCTATTGTATTTTCTCCAGATCTTCGCCAAACTTTTAGGTAGCTTCTTTAGCCATAAAGCACTTGGCATCTTTGTAAAGCTCATCATCAGATGATGTGGCACTTTCAGCCCAGTCTTTGGCTACCGAACTTTTCTCATTTGTTCACCTTCTCAGTCAACTCAGCTACTTGAGCTTTCAAGGCTTTGTACTTAGTCTTGAGTTTTGAGTATTTTTCACTTCTTCCACCTTTGGCAGGCACAGCTTGAGAGGACTCTTTGGATTTACAATCACCAGCCATGTGTCCAGTCTTGCCACATTTGTAACAAGTTACTTTGGACATGTCAAATGACTTCTTTGTCTTATCAGCTTGGCCACCCTTTCCTTTCCCCTTAAATCTATTAAAGGATCTCCTTTTGATCCTTTTAGCCAACATAGCTACTTCATTAGCTAGTTCATCACCATCAGACTCTTCACATTCAGATTCAACACAAATAGAGTTAGGATTAGAAATCACCGGAATATCATCATTAACACAAGAAATGATCTCATTGCTAATTGAGCTAGGATGTTAAATCATAGAAGCAACAAGTGCAGCAACAGGCTGACTGTAAGAGTCACCCATAGCAATTAACTTTTCAGCCTCTGAACACTCTTGGTTATGGAGTAAACCAAAGAGTCCAGGGAGATCAAGATCTGGGTACACGAAACTTAGTTTGATAGAAGAAATATAGTTGTTCCATTTAGGTGGTAATGAATCAAGAAAAATCTCTCATACCTCCTGGTTAAAGTAGTAATAGTAGATTCCATGGAGGTAGAGCAACCCTCAAACATAACAGTCGAAGTACCCCACATTTTCTTAGCAGTAGAACACATTTTAATAGAATGGTAAAGGTCTTTGGGCACTGCTTGGACAATGAAATTTCTAGCCTTCACATCCAAGTTTGCCAATCTCCTATCCTCATCCCCCCCAATCTGCCTTGTCCTTAACAATGGATTTGACTGTGGCAGGAATGGTTGGCTGACCTTCCCTGACCACAACTTCTACTATAACAGTTTGTGTAGGAACATAAGGACCATCCGCAAGGATGTCAGGCATATTGTTATCGATGGATTCAAGGAACAAAGACATTCGACCTTTCCAGCCACTGAAATCATCTTTATCAAACATGGGTGGTCTGGTTGAAGAACCATTATCAATATATGATGAAATAATGCTTTACTAAAAGGAAAATATGCAAGGATCAAGTCAAGTTAGTTATTAACCCTTGCTCTGATACCACTTGATATTTCCCACGGTGTTTCAGTATATCAAAGTATAATGAACACATAACAGTTGTAGGGGGTGAATACAACTTTCCTCAAACTTTACAAACTTTTAACAAAACGTTTTAAGACTCAGTTAATATATTTAGACAAGTACAGAACAAGAATCATTAAAAACGGTAAAGCAGTAAATAAACATTCTTGAACACAGATTGTGGTTTCAAATGTAATCCTTTATTAAGAAATAATCTATACAAAGAATTACAGGGTTGTTGCGGAATAAAGATAGTCTACAGATATCTAAACAACCCTTGAAATGACAAACAACAATCAATAAGTTCTAGCTCAAGAGAATCAGCCCAAGCTGATCTCATACAGACTGAGTTGTGTGTAAGAGCAGAGAAAACTTGTGTGAAGAATGATTCTAAGGAATGCCACACATATGCAATCAAGGATCGAGACTTTTATAGGCGAAAAAGTCCTTCTTCTCTTGGTATCCAATTCAACCATGTATTCTTCTTTCATTGGAAGACAAAGGAATAATCAATCGTGCCGTTCATGGTACTTGTGGTCCCCCACGTACAACTGCACATTCTCCATCGTCCAATAAGAGTATGGACACGCATATGTAAAACCAACCACCAACCTGGATCCTAGGATTCTTCCTAGTCACGTTAATTGTCCTTATCTTCAATCCAGGTTGTTATCTTCACTTGATTGTCAGACACATATTGGGTTGTTTGTCAAAGCACCAATCTGCCTAAGTGTTTCCAAGCTGACTGCTAATCTCAAGCTGCCTTCCACTACCAGCTTAGTCTTCTATCTTCAATCATCCTCTTTGACTTGGATTGAATGCTATATACTTGTTGATGCAACTTGAATAACACTTGCTTCCATAAGATATTACAATACAAAGTATGAAGCATGATCTGGGTCAGTTACAGATCGTAAGCTGTGTCAGCTTAGTGTGACCTAGATCAGATTACAAGAACCAAAAGATTTCTAAGTGTTTATAGGTCAAATTTGTCATCATTAAATTTACAAATAATATTGGGACTCAACACAATAAATTGCAAAAACCGTCCACGTGATTTGTTCATTTTGTCATTAACCATCCCTTGTCAAAAAATATTTTTACTAACTATCCCTAAAGTGCTAAAGGTGTTATGAAAACTGTTCTTCCTCATGCTAAATTGACATCTACGCCCTTCTAAATTTATTTTAAAAGTAAACATTATTTTTATTACTTAATTATGATTTAATATAAAAAAAGATTCTTATCATTTCTCCTTTCATCGGTTATCTTTTTATTTTTCTCAATTCCTTTTTTAAACTACAAACGTTAATATTTATAAGAATACCCATCTATAAATACTAGATATCGTCACTCCCTCGAATATATAAAAAATTATCTTTATTTTTACTCTTCAACTATCTGATGCTTATAAAAAAATTTGATAGCTTGGACCGATTTGTGATGATATGTCACTTTTAATTCGTCAACAATAATCAATATTACGCTTGATTTGTTTCATCTTAAAACTGTGCAAGCGATGTTTTCAATTATTAACTTGCTCTATCTATTCGTTTATTTCTCTTTTTGATCCTCAGTCATGCTATTTATTATACACTTGATTGCAAAAAAAGACAGATTTTTATAGGTTTATGAGAGTGGTGGTGAATAGTAGTTATAGAATTGGATTTGTTATAACTGATAATATCTCCCAATAATTATAAAAGAGGACATTTTGAAAAAGGCTAAACCTTTAGATGAAAAAGATTATTAAATTTTGACCTTAGGATCAATTAGCTTACATCATTTGCCTTATTTAGACTACTGTTAATAATATTGTTAAATATTAGGAAATAAAAAAAAGTTACCAGCTGATAATATAAAATCTGTTACTCTTTCATATTCATTCAATTCAACTCCTATTCATATTAGTTCAATATTCATTAAATTTATTGAAAAATAAATAATAACAATTTTGGTTCCTTTCATCATAATAATATTCATTTCTTTTAAAATATTTTATTAGCTTATTACCCGCGTAACACGCGGGATTTATATTATTTGTTGCATTAAAACACTTTTAATATCTAAAAACTATTAACATCTAAATAAATATTTACAAACTTTTAAACCACAATTATAATACCATATTCATTGTCAAGAAAAAATGTTAATCAACTATAAAACTAAAATCTATGCTCAAAATATTAAAGAGTTATTTTTGTTAACACTAAGTTATAATTATACCTCTACTTTTATCAAGAGTACCAAACGTATTATTTTAATCCATAAATTTAAGCAATGACATCAAAAGACCATATATGTAATATAAAGATTTTGAAAAAAAAAATTGTAGTGTCGTTGAAATAAAACTTTACTCTCGTTAAAATTTCTCAAAACAATATAACATTTCTAATGTTTTATTACAATTAAACACTAAAAAAAGTAAAAAATAAAAATCATACAATAAGATTCATTACCAAATATTAATTAGTGAAGTTAAGGTATAAATTATCAACAAATAAATAAGCATATAGTAAATGAGAAAAGTGAATATGAGGCTGTTATGCATCCAACTTGGGTGAAAAACCTCTCACATACTAATTTTTTAATATTTTGAACAAATGTATGGGCCTCCATGATTTTTATGGTTTAAAAAAATATATGTGATGGGTTTTTCACCCAACTTAGGTGTCTAACAGCCTCATATTCTCATCCCTATAGTAAATTTATCAATTAAAACATAATATATAAAACTTTCTATACATAAAAATATAATAAATACTATGTAAATAAATGACTTTATTTATTAGTTATAACATTAAAGAATAAGAAATACCATTATAATAAAAGATTTGGTTATAAAATAAATAAAATCAATTGATTTATATGTATGAAAGTAAAGTATAAGGATTAAAAATGTTATTGACCAATTTTTTGTTCAATAATGATGTCATCAAGGAAATCTAATGATGGAAAATAAAATGTAAAAAGGTTAACAATGGTTCACAAATTTTCAATTTATTATTAAGGGTTTTATTTTAATATATATTAAAGATTGTAAAAGTTATTGTATAATTGGCAGATACAGAAATTACATCCTTTACAAAGTTATAATAGTAATTTTTCATCTTACACATGATTTCAACATTATCCATTAGACGATTTACCAACAGATCACCTGATCTCTATTATATGTCTATATTTTACATGATTTCAACACTATTCATCAACTGAAGGCATTCGCTCTTGATCAAATGAAATTGTTTTTTACGCAACATCGTGATTAAAAATCAGAATTTGACAGCCATTATTATAAACAATTCAAGTTATGTATTGTTATTAAAGATTTTTTCAGTTCTTTATAATTTTAAGCAATTCATTTTTTTTGTTTTTAGGTTTTTTTATCTGCAATGTTTTGATTGTAAAATAGATCTGAACCCTCAATTCTTAAATTTATATATATATATATATATATATATATATATTAATATTTATATATCTGCAATGTGTGTGTATTGAAGTGTAGAGTATGTTATTTAGGTAAATAGTCTTGTGCTTTTTAAAGTGATTAATATTTTGTGTGTTCTAAAGTGCATTGATAGTTTTTTAAGCATTTTAGGATAACTTTTCGGGACACGAAACTATCAATGTTTTGTGATAAATTCTTTATGATCAAGCCATTTTAGTTTATATATAAAAGAGTATCCGCACAATGCAGCTGCCCGGCGATGGTGACAGGTAGTGGTGGTGGACAGGTGGTGGTGGCGGCGGCGGTGATTGGTGGTGGCGATGGTGACAAGTAGTAGTTTATTAATGTAAAAAAAGTATTGTAGCTATTCAGAGTTAAGGGGAGATGTTGTATATATAGGTATTTCAAGTGGAGATGTATAAAATAGTGAATAAGAAAATGAGCAGTTTAGGGTAATCAATCACTTAGTTGAAAAAAAAAGGGAACAAATGTTTTATAATATATTTTGATAAAAACATTTGTATCATTAGTGATTTTATCTGTAACAACCGCCTTAGAAATAATTTAAATAAATCCATGATATGTTCTAGTTTCAAATATGTGCTCACATGAAGGTCTATTCAATCTTAAATCTTGAATTATAAGACGAGTCTATGGTCTATTGTGATAAGAATATTAGGTTTCAAGACGTAAGCGATTGTATTCAAGAAATTCTAGTCCGAAAATGTTTCATTTAGACCCTACATTTATTAGAATCATTAATTAAGGGAAAACTATAAAAGGGTTAGAAAACCCCATTTTTCCACTTCTTCACCATTTTCTCCCCATCTCACCTCTCTCTCTCTCTAAAAACACACACATACATTCACCATCTTCACCCACAAAAATTCATCAATTGATTTTGAGTTGTTAAACCAAGATTTCTTGCATTTTTAGCTTCCTTGTGATAATCAAAACATATTTCTAGCATCGATTTTCAGGTAACCACAACAAATTTTGAGATTTTCATCAAAATAAAAGTTTACTTTTCAAGTGTATGTTCTTGATGATTTGGTCCATTTTTGGTGTAAAAATCGTGTTAAAAGTTAGTGGGGTTTGTGTCTAAAAGTGGTTAGTAACCTTTTCGTGATCAAATTTGGGTCGTAAACATGTCTTAATCTTCAAAACCCTCGTTTTTGTTTGAACAGTCCCAAATTCGTCCTAAAAACACTTAAAACGAATTTAGTATCCTAGAAACGAATTTAAGTCTTCCAAAACGAAGTTAAGCTTCAAAACGAACTTAGCAAACGAACTTAAGCTCCAAACAAACTTAAGTCCTCAAACGAATTTAAAGTCTATCTTCGTTCAGATACACCTTACGAATTTAAGGTCTATCTTCGTTCAGATACACCTTACGAATTTAAAGTCTATCTTCGTTCAGATACACCTTACGAATTTAAAGTCTATCTTCGTTCAGATACACCTTACGAATTTAAAGTCTATTTTCGTTAGTTGTAGAAATCAGATTTTATACTTAGTTGTAATCCAAGTCTATCATGTACAAGGAAACCCTAATTAAGGTATAATCAAGACATATTCGATCTTGTTTATCAAAGTGCGAGTTCAAAGACGTTCATTACGAGTCTAGTGTATGAAAAACACTGTTGAGTCAAACGTTTAAAGATCTTTAGTGAACCAAATCATCTGTACATCAAGGACACTTAGTGAATAAATAATCACGAGAACTAATACATGTATCCATCTATGCTCAATGGTTTGTGATTAGGTTGACATCAAGACATACTTGGATTCAAGTAGATATATTTTACTATATCTGTGCTTATACTCTGTGCTCGCAGAACTACGTTGTAGCAGATCACTGTGAGTCTTCGTAGTCTTTACTTATTTCGGGGTGAAAGGAATACTACTCATGCTTTTATACATGCCATAACTACTTTTACTACTCTTCGGCTATTTGACTACTTGATACTACTAGCCGGTCCTATTGAGGATTGTGTGCGCTCTATTGATACTATTAGCCGGTCCTATTGAGGATTGTGTGTGCTCTATTGATACTACTAGCCGGTCCTATTGAGGATTGTGTGTGCTCTATTGGTACTATTAGCCGGTCCTATCGAGGATTGTGTGTGCTCGCTTACTTATGTGCAAGTTGGTCACTAGCCACTACATACTACTTTACACTTGAGATCCATTGACGGCATAAAATGCTTTTATACTACTTGTTTATACTCAAACCTACGAACTCACCAACCTTTGTGTTGACTCTTTTAAGTATTCCTTTCAGGTAATCAGGCTAATCGTGGCTAGGAGTGGTAGCATGGGACTATTAGCAGACTTCAGGATTTAGGGTTGGAGTTTGCATGCTTGTACTTTGTGGTTGGTGGCAATATTCCCAATCGTATCCCCTGCGTGGGACTTTTCGTACTTGATTTGATCATCTTTGTTGAACTTGTGTGTAATAACTACTACTATGCTTGTTTGGTTATGAAATTGACTATTTATGTTTATTCTAAGCACTCATTTAGTATTCCTATGTAACATCCATGTGCGCGTGTGCTTTATCTTACATCCCGAGTTTTCCGCCGCTGTCGGGGTGTTACATTATCTTTGAATCAAAATCCAATAATTCTTAGAAAAAAGTAACTTGCAAATTTGTAACACCCCAAAGATTTTAAAGGTAAAAGAAATTAACCCCTTTTTATAGTTTTGACATTAAAGTAATTTCCTAGTATTTTATTTTTGAATATGGGGTTAATTTAGTTGGAACTTTAGCGGATAGCGGGGGAAATACCCTCAAAATTTGGAATGGGTCATGGCACCTTCTGGATGTGCCATAATCTTTTGTTGTTAGAAACCTCCTTCCACTCACTCTTTTCCATTCTCTTCTATTTTCTTCATGCAAGACTAATCTTGTTTCTTCAAAAATCAAAGTAATCCTCTTTAATTCAAGAATAGAAATCACAATAACAATCATCACCAACTTTAGTCTTCATTCAAGAGTTTAAAAGCTAGGGTTTGGTGATTTTGGTGGGGGTGGCCGAAAATTGAGAAGAAAAAAAGGAAGGTCTCGTGAATTTAAAATCTCAAGTAATTGTCTTCCATTGTGAGGTAATGAATTTCCCCAATCTAGCTTTGTCAATTCTCTTGAAAATTAGGGTTCATGAGTGAACCAATTTGGGGGTTTTACTAGAAAAATGATTTATGGTTAATTTTTCCCCAATTCCTTAGTTGACCTAGTTGTCATTGAGTTATATGATATGTTTGAATATGAAAATAATGAGTGCATGTGATAAATTTGAGTTCTTGAGAAAAGACGAGTTTTGACTAGTTATGGAATTGTTGATGAAAATGGTAGATTGAGCTACCTAGTGTGTTTGTTAAAGAAAATGAAGCTCAATGACAAATGGGTTGGGTTTTGGGTATAGAAAGGCTAGTGATTTAGTATGACTAGGTTGAGCTAGTCAAGTGTGAATGTAAGCTTAATGCATTTTTATGGCATGATCATAGGTTGAAGCTTGCTTTTACTTGTTTGTTTAGCATTATTGTCCTTGTAGCGGAGGAGGTGAGTATTCTTGCATACCTTTATGTATACGTTGGGCCAATTACCATGAGATGTGAATGTTCCAGGCATGGTAATTGGTTCGGCGTTAAGCCCATGTGGGGCATTGTTTATGAGGCCTAAGAATCCCGATAGTTGATATGATATGAGGCCTAAGAATCCCGATAGATATGATTTGTTATGATTGTTTAGCTTTTATAGATCCATATATGTGTTGATAGTGTTCAAGGTGAGCATGTAATTGTGTCATGACGATGCCATAGGTTACATGTGATAGTCCTTGTACTTTGCCCTTCTTCGCATTCGTAAATGTATGCAAGTATATTCACTAAGCCTTTGCTTATATTTTAGATGTTTACCATTTTATATAGGTAGTTCTAGAGGAAGGAACTAGTGAGTGTTGATTGAAGATAGTTGATTTAGAGTTTGAAGCGATTTTTGGACGTCTTGAAGGTAATTAGGTCATTCCCGGGCGAATGACGATCTTTTGGTATAGAAGCTTAGTTGTCCCTCATTTCTTGGCTCATGGTACATTTTAGTTTGGGGTCATGCTTTTGGGTAAATTTCTGTAAATGTTCAAGTTGTAAAGTTTTTGGATAGTTATGAATTCATAATTTTGGTCAAAAAGGTGTCAAAGTGGGTAAATGACCCGTTTGATGGAAATCTTGAATTGTGTACTCGTTGATGTTGTAAATGTGTTTGAAATGTGTCTTTATAGTTGTTGGAATATTTGAAATTTAGTTTGTGGAAGTTGGGCAAATGAATATTATAGTTTGGAGTTGTTTGGTATGTCAAATGGCTGGTTTTTGCATCAGGTACAGGTCAGAAAGTTCCCACTGCGACGCAGTGGGAGGTGTCCAACCCCACTGCGTCGCAGTGGGAGGTGTCCTAATCCCACTGAGTCGCAGTGGGGGTAAAAAAAAAAAATCTTGTATTTTCGGTTTATCGAGTCGGGTTCTTTCAAAATTAACCCATTTTAATCTGATAATAATTAACTCGACATTATCAGTATTAAAAATGTGCATGGACAGTATGTGGTGATGGATAACTCTTAAAGATTTTAAATTTTGGGTAAATTAAATTGAAGAATAAAATTTGTAAAACTGTAATTAGTGCATGAAGCAAGTGGTGTGATCGGTGATGATTTCACCAGCCGTTGACTTAGGATTATTCAACATACTAAAATATAAAAATTGTGATATTTAGTTTATTAGTTAAGACATGTGAATGCAAAGAAAGAACTGTACAAAGGTCATTAAAATAATTTCAAAAAAATATATTTCAAAAAATTGTGATATTTAGTTTACCATTAAAATAGGAATGAGAAATAACTTTAAAAAAATAATAAGATTAAAGGAGATATGAGGGTGATAGTAAGTTTTTTTTTTAGTTTATAAATGATTGAAATAATCTTACAATAAATATAAAAGAGTTCCTAAATTCTTTTTCAAAAAAACTACAACCATTAGATGAAAAATGAAATTAAAATATAACATTTAGATTGTTTTGATGACCTCATCTTCTTTTTTAATAAATATGTTATGATTAGTTGATTAATTAAAATAAACTAATAATCAACTAACTAACTACGTAATAAAATATTTGTTCTAAATTAGTACCTTAACAACAAATGTTCACTTACATTGTTATATATTCTTCTTTTTTTTTTTAAACTATTTATTATTATATTATTAAGTTATAACAAACTAAATTTTGATTGATTTTTTTTCTTATTTTGGTTTTGTGTTTTCAAAGTTAATATTGTTTTGAATTTGTTTTTTTTCCCAATATTTATTTGTTCTTTTCTTCATTCTTAGTTCGTTAAGTTTTATTTAATTTTTTCATGTTAGTTTAAACAATCATATATTACCTTTTATTTATAGTATGTTATATAGAAAATTTTGTTTCAATTTACTTGGTATATTTTATTTTTATTAAAAATATAGATTTGATTCATAGTTATTTAACGTTGAATATATTTTGGGTTTTAAATTAATAAGTGTATATTTAAGTTTATAATTCTTTTCAACATGAATTTTATAGTTATTTAACGTTGAATATATTTTGGGTTTTAAATTAATAAGTGTATATTTAAGTTTATAATTCTTTTCAACATGAATTTTAAATTTATCATTTTTATTTTACAAACTCCTGTAAAGAAGAGTTTGTAAGCACATTATATACAAAAGTCATGTTCGAATTTTCGAACCGCATGTGAAAGTCTACAAATTTTAAAACTAACATAATACTCACGCTATATATTAGGATGACTATATTATGTTATAAAAAATCGTTTATATTGGTTGAGAAATACATAGCGATAAGTGATGCATATTGGTATGTCATAAAAAATCATAAATGTTGGTTGAGAAAAAATATATGATTTAACAAAAGTTTATAAATATCATAATAACTCATCCCATGTAATTATGTGTAGTTCTTGCTCATCTTTTTTTAAATAGATATGTTTTTTTTGTTGTTGATTGGTTTAGACAAATCTGTTTATCTTGATATTCAATTTATCACTTATTACAATTATTTTTATTTTTATTTTTTTTATAGAAACGTATAAACATATGTGTGGTAATTCTTAAAAAGTTATAAATATTTGGTTAATCAAATTCAAGAACAAAATTTGTAAACTTTAATTAGTATATAAAGCAAGTGGTGTGATCGATAATTGTTTCACCGACCATTTTGGTAGGATTATTTAACGTACCAAAATATATAAATTGAAAATGATAAATCCTCCTAATTAAATAGCTTAAAAATCCCCCTAACATTTTAAAAAGGTGACGTGTGGTATCCACTAATTATCTTTCCGCTTGATTTTTCCACATGACATCATCCAATAGTTAAGAGGATTTTTAGACTATTTAGTTAGCAAGATTAATCACTTCCCTATAAAAATTATAATATTTGGCAAGTTTTGAAAATGAAATAATTAGGCTAAACAAAAATATAAAAATGTTTAAAAGTTTAAGTCTCCAAATTCATTTCACAATATAATATATATATATATAACTTCATGTGTTATTATGTATAAAGTTTAATACTATAATTTAGGAAAAGTTCATTTTCAATATTTTACTTTTTGTTGTTAAGATAATATTAATTTACTTTGATATTAAAACTTTTATACGGCTTTCATAATTATATTTTTTTTAAGGTTAATTAATGTAATTAAAAAATTACACACGCAATTAAGATAACATATGTCAGACACTTGATATTCACGAATAATTCACATTTATCTTAAATAAATTTAAATTTATGTTACTAAACAAATATTAAACATATATTTAGTTTTGTTACAAATAAAAATTAAAAATGTTATTACTAAAATTGTGATTTTGCATTTGAAATTTATGATATCACATAATAAATATTTAATTTATGCTTTTTGTTATATATCGTTAATATGTTAAGATATTTAAATAAAATAATATTAATATATAGTGGATACAATGATTTGGATACGCGGGTTAATAATCTAGTATTGTAATATTTTAACTAAATTAAGAATAATAATCTATGAAGACATATATGTCATTTTAGTTTGAGAACAGAAGGTTATGTAAAACCTTTATCACTAATAAAATGAAAAAAATTCTAATAGGAATGGTTGCTAATAAAATGAACAAACGATAAGGACAATTTTGTGAATTTTTCTAAAAATGGTCATATATTTGGATTACCTTTTCAAAGAAAGTCAAAAAAATTCAGAAAAGTGGTCAGAAGCTATGGTGAATGCAAAGAAAGAGCTATACAAAGGTTATTATGTAATCATTCTTTTTAAAAATTCTTTAAAAAATTCGCTTAAGACGACGGTGTAGAATTTTATTTGTAGATAATCATTCATTCGAAGTTCCCGAACACCACATACGAAAGACTCTTTGAATCTTTTATCTATCAAATTTATTAGCATTAAGTTGTTACTATAATTTACATTCCAAAATAGCATATATAGCAAATTATGATTATTAAATATGAAATAGACAATTTTTTCTTCTTTGACTAATTGTAAATATGTGTGTTGCTCTTCTCCACATGACATACAAAATCAAAAACCATGGTGCAATTATAAAGAACATGTACAGAAAGAAAATGAATATCATCCAAATTTTCATAAGGAAATATTTGTTTTCTTCCCGCTACCGTCACTCAAGATAGAGCATCATTTTATTTTATTATTTTTTTTTAATAAATTTTGACTAGTTGTGATTCATTCATTGAAAATAAGTTTCGCAATTATTTTTATCGTCGGTAACTCGGTATCAATCAAATATGTAAGTTTATTGAAAGTTGAACGAACTTGTTTGTTTTTTTAGTAGATTAAATTCTTGTATGTATAACAATTGAGCATCAAAATTAATTATTAAAAGATGCGGGATTTAATATACGGCAAAGCATCTGAGTAGTCGAACTCCGTAAGCAAGTTACACATGAAAAGCCATGTTAACACATGTCAGCCCATTTTAGTTTTGATATTTGGTATTTTTAATAAGTAAATTAATGTTTAATAATTTGACAACTAAAAAAAGGGATGATGGAGCTTTAAGTGAAAAGTAGTGTCCATAAATAAAAACTTAAACCATTGTCTTGGAAACACTTCTTAAAATATTACTAAAAAAACTTACTTATGCATATTTTGGGATAAAAAACATGGGTTTTGTTAAACGAAGTCCTAAGGGCTTTCGTTAAGCTGCATTAATTAGTTGTATACTCACCATAAATTCAGAGAGTGCGTTTTTAATATGAAAATGTATAATCTTTTTATACATGTTAAATAAAGCCTTAAGAGCTTTGTTTAGCATTTTTAAAAAAAATATATTTAAAAAATACCCCCAAAACAATGCTTAGGATTTTATTTATGGACACTATTTTTCACTTAATGCTCCATCATCACTTTTTTATTTGTTAAATGCGTAACATTAAAAATTTACCTATTAAAATACAGTACCGTATATCAAACTAAAATGGGGTTGACATGTGTTAACATGGATTTTTCATGTGTAACTTGTTTTCGGGCTCCACTACTCAAATGATTTGTCGTACATTAAGTCCCGCATCGTTGAATAATAAACTTTGATACTCAATTCTTGTGCAGACAAAAATTTAATCTATTAAAAAGAGCAAACAAGTAAGTTCAATCTCAAGTAACTTGAGAGATCTGATTGATATTGACAATAAAAATGAGGGCGAAATTTATTTTCAATGAATGAACCACAACTAATCAAAATTCATTAAAAATAATAATAATAATAATAAAAAGTTGATGCTCATCATCTTGACTGATGGTGCAGTTAGCGGGAAGAAAAGTGTATCAGAAAGCACGAATGTTTCCTTGTGAAATTCGGACGCTACGTATTTTCTTTCTGTTTATGTTCTTTGAAATTGCAACATGATTTTGGATTTTGTGTGTTCTATTGGATAAGATTGACACACAAATATATATAATAGTAAGAAAAATAAAATAAAATTGTCTTATTTATTATGAATATTTTATTATTGTATGGATATTCACTTCCTTATTTATATCTTGGCATATTCTCTAGAACATTCTATTGGAGCCTATAAATACAAGGCTTATTGTAACCCTATGATTATCCCTTATTAATAGCATTACCTCTCTTTCTCTCCCAAATTCTTCTTCTCTTCTATCTTTATATTATAACACGTTATCAGCACGATAGTCTCTATATCTTAAAAATAAAACTTTCGGCTGACGACCTTCTCTTGAGCACGGCGACAATTCAATTCAAACAAGAGACTCCATATATGCATGATTGCTTTTAGGTAATTATTATGAGGTAATTCTTGCCAAGATTATTAATTTAATCGTCTAATTCTATATCTCATTCGTATAAATTTTTTTTATTATTCGAAAAGCCATTTAAATCTGATAACTTAATTCATGATTACAAAGTTTAATTTTTTCAATTTTATGAATAATTAAATCATGATGTTGGTGGCTAACTAAACTAATAATTAGTTTAAGTCTCAAAACTCTTACATAAATTGTCGAGGTACAAGTTTTATTAATCATCACATATTAATTAGTCGTCAATTTTTTTGTAGTATAATCTCTATTAATATTTGTTATAAACAAGGTTTTTTTTTTGAATTATGATGGTCCGAATTTGCTACTAACTGTATTTAAACTTGGTTACGGCCTTGTTTATCTCGACAAGTAGTTGAATTTGGATGACCTTCATTACTAAAAAGAAAATATATGTTTTATTCATGATTTTATTATTTGTGTTATACATATGTATATTTGAATGATTTATCTGAATTGATCGCTAATGGTAATTAAACTTGATTTCGATCATCTTTAGTTCGACAAGTGGTTCGATTTGGATAACTATCATTTGAAGTACAAATAAATTGATAAAAAATAAATAAATAAAAAAGTTTGTCAGCTTCATGCTTGTTTTGTTTTTTTTTTTTTTTTTTTTATAATGGCTATAATCCTAAATCAAAGTTTCGACGAATGTCTCATAAAACTTAAACAAATACATTACTCAGCCAACAAATTGTTTAGCCGAACAAAAATTTTTGATTTGGACAAAGAAGACATCTTGATATTTATTTTTCGAAGTTATGTTCCAAGATAGGCAGTATATTAATTCTGAGTTATAGGAATAAACCAAATTTAGCCGAAAAATCTTTTTACACCATCCATTCGGTAGTCAACGTACAATTCCATCAATCTAAGGTATGGTTTAATTATTTTCATAAAATTTTGATGACACATGGTTGATAAACTTTTGTGTTTTAAGCCTTTTATGCACAAAACGATTTGGTTTTTAATAAATCAAACAACATGAGGTTTTTTTTAAATCATTTTACTTCTTAGCCAACTTAAACTATTTGAACAAAAGGTTATGCATAAAAAAGAACAAATGGTTATTGGAGCGATACACGACTACATAATATCAGTTATGCATAAAAGGATAAATTGTTCCTTAAAGAACATATTGTTCTATTTAAGATTACTTGAAGCAATATACGATTTTATAACTTCGGTTATGCATTAAAGAGCTAATGTTCTTTTCGATATTCACTAAAGTGAATCATAACGTATTACCGTTATGCATAAAAAACTTAAGGTTTCCTTTCATTAAATCTTAAGATTTCTTAAAGCAATTGTTTTCATAACATTAGTTATGTAATAAAAGGAACTAATTGTTCTTTCGTTATCCACCAAGGTGAATCATAACCACGGTTATACAAAAGAAATTTAAAGGTTTCCTCACTAATTGATATTTTCGTGATTCACTAAGGTGAATCATAACTATAGTTATGCATAAGAAACTCAAAGGTTTCATCTTTTGGGATTAAATCAATGATCAAAGTTACTTCAAAAAAAAAGAGCATGTAGTTCTTTGCTACTATTTGAATTTATTCAAAGCATAAAAATTGTAGCTCATAAAAGTATATAACAATGGTTATTTACAATGATAATTGAATTCAATATGAGACTAATAAACTAAGGTTTATTATACAAGAGCTACAAGTGACTACATATTCTAGTATTTTGTAGTTACAATGAAAAATATTGCAAAGGTGGAAATAATTATAATTGATATATCAAATTCATCAATCTCCAAATAATCTTGGAGACACAATTAAAGTTGGATAAGACCACTATGCAAGAACATGAAAAATCAATGATTTTTCTCCAACATCACCTCCATGAGGATTTTAAGAGCAAATATATAACGATGAAGAAAGTCGTTGAAATAATGTCAACGCTTGAATATTTAGCGGTGAAATACCTGTTGCAATTATGAGAAATCTCAATAGTTAGTTGACAATTATTACAAATCAAAAGCTCTTAGTGATTCTTTATAGAGAATCATAACTACATGTTATGTCAAATGGACTAAAATTATATTTGATTTTGTTGGACAAAAATTGTATGATTTGCTAATAACATTAGTTTATTACGCAACATGGTTATCGAATACCATGCAATTATGTCAAATACTTGAAAGAAATATCATAACTAGAGTTATGTTTATTTGACATGAAGTTGTTTCAAAATTCTCCGTAAAGAATAATATGGATATGTCATTGATTGCTACTACTTGTAGTTCAAAGGTTCTTAATGATTCTTCGTTGGGAATCATAGCTACAATATTGTGCAACGCGCTACAACTTTTGATTTTGTTGGATCAAAGTTTGGTTTGATTATCAATATCCATGTGATTATGTCGAAAATTTGACATATAATACTATGATCAATTGGCATATGTAAAATTCAAGTTTGAAACACTCTCATTTTCTTAAAGAAAAGGATCACCAAATTGGTGTGATATAATCATGAAGATCCATTAATTATAAGAGCTCAATATGAGAGCATATCAAAATTTATGACAATGGTCATAAGAATTCTATGATAATCTTAAACATGTGATTCTTCTAAAGACTCGCTACAATTAGTTGCACATGAAGTTGAAATTTGTTAATATAAGAGAGTACAACTTCACATAGATGATCATGAAGTTACAATATGATAAAAATTTTCTAAAGCCGTTTAACGGTGTGGTATTCATTCACTAAAGTGAATGCAATTACATGCGATCGGAATGATCAATATGCGTCATGGTCATGGAAATTTAAATGTCAAAATGTTTCTTAATAACACTAGCAATGATCGACTTCTATATGATCAAATGAATATGAGAGTTCACTAATCATAGTGTTTTCATTATGAACACGAGTTGTCACAATGAGTGACCAAATTATTAGTGACTAAATAAGACTATATGTCATTATTTCACTTCAAAGACATTTATATATGTATTCAAGATGGTCATATTATTGACATATTATTGGTTCCTAAAGAGCTACATCAATAGCTAATAGAACTTGATCAAAAAGGAACAACATTTAAGAGTAAATGATACACTTTGGTATCATCGTATGCACTTGAATCACGTTTATGAACCATGATTTTGTTATTATTGTTTGGCATGACCGGTGAGACCATCCCGGATCTATATATGATGCAAAAGAGAATCCGCAGATTCTTCAAAGTAATGAGTTTATAAGCTCTTAGAAATTATCAATTATTCACCAATTGCTAGCCAAGTGGGGACTAATTCCCTTATATATCTAAAGATCATACAAGAGGATGTATGTGGCCTATACATCTAATATACCATTTAGTTATTCAAAAGCGATGCATCGTCTAAATGGTCACATATCATGAAAAGCGCAACATGAATGTTGCTTCAATAATGGCTTAGCTAATAAGATTGCGAGTATTCGTAAATGGTGGTGAATTCTAAAGCGCTTATTAAGCGTCTATTGCAAATTAAATGATTATGAGAGCAAGACTATGTATTATATGTTTGGGCAAAGTCATTATACAATATGATCATGCATCATGCGAACAAAATAAAATAGTTCCTCCCCGTTATCTTGGGTATGATATATATATTCTATGCCAATGCAAATATATGTATTTCAAAAGAGGAATCTATTCAGGGGGAGATATTAAACAATTTATAATGATTATTGTACATAAGGTTCATATGGTGATTGATTCACTTAAGTTTGGCAATTAACTTACACGTTCACAAAATCAAATAAAGCCATATACATTGATTTCAATGCTCCAAATTGATCGTATCTCAAAATGATGACTTATATGAGTCTATGAAACACGCACAAAAAGATATCGATTCCAAATAAAAAGCCTCGGAAATAGAAAGGAACAATAAATGTGATGGTCATATCAAGGTGAAAAGACCCAAACATGTGTCTTAAAGAGACAATAGACATGATGGTTCATGAAGAACTGATGATATTTGAATAATGAAGAGATCTCTTACAAACATATATCATGTCAAGTATTGCATTGAATCGAAAGCATGGAATCGAAATAAGATATGATGTCGACAACAATTATGTACGTTATAAGGCGCAAAATAATATGCGTGCAAATTTATAAGGGCATATATGCAATGAGGTACAGAAATTGAGATATGTTGGCTAAAATAGCAATATGAATAATGCTTCCAAAAGATTTAAAGCCTTTTATCGTGCACGAGATTTTTGGACATGAAGTCCATACATAAGAATGTGTAGCATACTTTATATAAACCGATCTTTGTGCTAAAGCGACATAAGAAACTGATATATTGAAGTATATGGCGCAATTGATGTTACAATAGATTTTCGCAAAGACCGAGATATATTTCTCCCATGGTTGATCATATTATTGGTAGATTTGAAAGCCGTGATATGCAAATAGTTATTTGTATCTCCTTGCTATCATTGGAGTCTGCAAATGGCTTAAAGTTTCACATAGATTTAAAATGCTTGGAGCATGAATCATATTTTTGATGATCAACATATGTATGAATACTTTTTATGAACAATATTGGTTTTGAGATTATTATGTTAATATATGGCCGAACAAAATATGTGTATGGCACAATTGTTTACATGCCATATCATCAATTGCAAATTCGACATCCAAGGGGGAGATTTATAAATAATTAATGAATGGATGTCAAAATTCACATAACTGAATCTCATGAAGAGATGGATATACTACAACTTAGAGTTGTATTATCTCGAAACATCGAACATAAATTGAATGAGACTTTTGTCAATTTATGAAAGTATATTGACGAAATGTCAAAGAGCTTCAATATTGGCAAAGTTTACTCATTAAGCTAAAATCAGTTATCAAACTGCAAATGGGACGTTGATGTATTTTATCAGTACCATTGATGACTACATATCACCCATATTACATCATTCTACAAATGTATTAGCAATAAATGGCTTTGAATCAACAAGCTATCGGTGGATGAAACTGAAGACATATTTCGATACATGAGATAAAAGAGTTCACTTGCAAAGATGATTGGATATATTGATGATAGATATTTGTCTCATCCGCTCAAAGGACACTTACAAACAATTTAGTTATTTTCACAAATGATGGCACTACAAATTTTATGGAGATCAAGCACATAATCAAACTATGAAGATGGTCATGATCAAAGACTAATAATGAAGACGTACAAGAAGAATGTGTTCACAAGACTAACTCAATGGTATCATTTGAAGATATTGCAGTGTATATAGATCAAGCTCAAACAATGATAGAGTCAATCTCGATATATGAACAACAAGACGGTGACACAATTAGTCTTCATCACACCTGATTGAGCAATAATTCAACAGATTATCGAGTCATTTATATACAAGATCAACATTTTATATTTAAAAGATGGATGTTCAGATGAGGGGGAGTATTATACGCACTGCACTCTTTTTCCCTTCACCGAGTTTTTATCCCACTGGGTTTTTCTTGGTAAGGTTTTTAATGAGGCAGCAAACACCATATTTGCATATAATAACTTGTGAATATCCAAGGGGGAGTATTATGAATATTTATTATTGTATGGATATTCACTTCCTTATTTATGTCTTGGCATATTCTCTAGAACATTCTATTGGAGCCTATAAATACAAAGCTTATTGTAACCCTATGATTATCCCTTATTAATAAAATTACCTCTCTTTCTCTCCCAAATTCTTCTTCTCTTCTATCTTTATATTATAACATTATTGACATTTAATAATCATAATTTGCTATGTTATTTCATAATGTAAATTATAGTAACAAATTAGTGTCATAATTTGACAAATAAAAGATTTAGAGTCTTTCATACGTTATGTTTTAGACCATTAGATGAATAATACTATCCGTAAATAAAACCCTAACACCATTGCCTTAGGGACAATTTTTAGAAAATCCGTTTTTCTATATATGGACTAAATTATATAGTTTGATTTTTGGATAGTTGTTAATTTCGTAATGGCCTCAGTTGGATACATATAGAATTTTTATATTCGTACATTATAAAAAACATATAAATTTTGGGCCCCAAAATCGGGTCTTGGTCAGTCATCCACTCAACCCCATGCTTAAGTTAACCCTGCTCGATTCGATATGTGGCGACTTGTAAACTCGTATGAGTTTGGATAAATATAAAAGAGGCCACTACTCGAGAAGAAGGGAGGATGGTGGTTGGTGGATTAAGAAGAAAGGCCTAGAAATGGGTTTTGGGAGAAAGAAAATTTAAGTATGGAGTGTTATGGAGGGCGTGGATGGTTGGTGGTTCAGAAATTTTTTTTGCCTTGAATCTTGGATCCTTGCCTTTCTAATATACAACTTTTTTGTGTGGGTTAGGTAAGGAAGTTATGAAGATGAAATACTAGAAGTTGTGAATAAGTAGGGTTAGGGTTTCTAAAGGAAATGGGCTTTTGGGCCTTTTTTTTTAACTAGGTATTCGACATGGACTTTTTTGTGCTCTCTAAATTATAAAACCTTGTTAAAAAGTCAAGATAAATTCATACAAAGTTCATTATTGATAAATAAGCATCTTTTATCATTGATTTTATACTAAATGGGTACTTACACAATGGGTACTCACACGATGACGACGACAATAAACAACATGTGAGGTGACGTGACGACGTTAATTTTAAACCAAACACTTGTTTAAGAAAATGATAGCATAATACTCGTACAACATATTAAAGATAATGTTCCGATGAATTAAAAAGGTTTATTATTTTTTTCATAACTAGCACGTTACCTGCACAATTCGGCGGTTTTCGTGGTGGTGGGGACGGTTGTTGGTGGTAGTGGCGGCGTTGAGTGATGTTAGATGATTGATGTAAAAGTAATTGATGTAAATGGTTAATGTGGATATTTTAAAAGAAAAAATGATTGATAGTATTATATACTCATTAAGGGTATTTTATAAATTTTCCTCCGTGTAACTTTTGACATGGAGGTTATTTTCTTTATTATAGGAGTATAAATTAAAAGTTATAAAATATATATTATAATAAATCATTTAGATAATTATATAAGGTAAATATATAAAAAGAAAGTTTAATTAACCGATTAAGGAAAATATAATCAATAACTTAATAGGATATCATAGGTATATTATATGGAAAGTTATCAATATGTTTAAAGAACATTTTAAATATATCAATATTGTTGGAGTCAAGTTGCTCATACATTATAAGATTTGAAGTTCACAAACAATTCAGAAATACTTAAATCTTTGGTTCTGTAGCTGAGTCAGCTTGGACTGATCCAGGGCTGATCCAAGTCAGCCTAAACATCTTCACTAGAAGATGGTATCATTCCAGCTGCATCAAATGGAAGATAAGCACTTGGTCTAAGTCAAAGATAGAGAACAAGGATAGAAGGCTAAGCTGATAGGTGGAAATCAACTTGGTTCATGCAGTCAGCTTGGAAGGTACAAGTTCAGCCTGGAGTATTGCAAGTGCTCCAGTCTTGTTATTTAACTTTGTATAAACATCATACAATTGGATAAGCATCAGAAAGGACATTCTAGAAGTGTCAGCTGTTGATTGTAAACATTCTATGAGTTGTCCATTATATAGTTGCTGCACGATCATTTTTGGTGAGTATATGGGGAACAAAAAGGACAATGTCACTATCACCAGCTACTGATCAAGTAGAGGTCACGAGATCAAGACGCGTGGAAAATAATGGACGGCATCCAGGGCATGGCTGATGCCTACATAAACCAACCTTAGAGTCTTAAGAATGTGTGCATCCATTACATTAACTCTCACAATGATTAAAGCTATCAGCTTGGATTCGTGTTGTACCCAGCTTAGGCTAGTAGAGTTAATATTTAAAGTTGTAACTTGCTATTCAACCAAGTAGTTAGATTTGTAGGCTAATCTGTTCCATAACTACTTGTACTTCTTTTTATTTTCATCCATAAAAGAATGAGTTGAAATCAGCTTGCACTTTGTTTTTAGACTGCACTTATTGTCTTTATATTCTGCAAATCATCTTTACTTTTTCATTGTTAAATTATCTCAAGTTGATTATCGATAAATAATTTAAGATAATTTATATTCCGCATTAAAAGTTTTTTAGAGTTGTATTAAGTTTAAAAGTTGTATCTCCCCTCCCCTTTACAACTCTTTGAGACATCTTAAACCATCCTGTTATCTCATTGGGGACCTATCAAATACTTTATTGTGAAATAGAGGAGGGTGCAAAAGTTTATATAGTATTATAGATATAAATAAAATTTTGTCGTTTTTTTTATATATATGTATAGTTTATTATCTATAATATAACTAAAAGAGGGGGTTTAGGTACACTTGGCACCCCTAATCCCCCTCCTAGATCCTAATACTCCATCCTTATTAATCCTCTAATTTTTTAATATTTATTTATTATTTTAATAATCCTACAAAAATTTTGTACAACTTAACTAGGCTTAATTAGCAAGTATAATTCATCATCACGGTGTAAACAAAAATATAGATCCAATCATAATATTATCATAATAATAAAACCCTCACATATTCTCACTAAAAACAACCTATGACCAGACAAAAAAAAAAAAATCGACTACCAAAAGGTTCGACCTCATCCTATACCAGGTAACATGTTTTTAATTTTTAAAGATCATCACTTTTATGAAATTCAATATATTATGAACTTAAATTATTATTATCATTATTAATATTATTGTTATTAGTATTTTAATTAAAAGTTGAAAAAAAAAGGTACACTAGAATCAATATTTATATGGAGTTAATTTTTATATGTCTCCTTCTTTAGTTTTCGTATTGATTAAATTGTGATATTGGTCATAGGAATTTAATATACTTGAATTCTAATTTTTTTAGCTTTTGATTAATATACTTTGAGACTATCCATCCATTGGACGGGTCTGAGCACTAGTTAGCATATAGACGAAGGGTTTTGAAAACCCTTAAAAAAATCGCGAGAACCATTATAAACCACACATTATTATTTCTTTAATAAATTAATGAAAATTCATCCAAATAATTCAAAATGCTTTATTTCACAAATCGTACGTCGTTAGACCGAAAAAAAGTATGAGCACGTAGTCGTTAAAATTTCGTTTTCTTTCATTGGAGTTGTGACTCGATATATTTTTAACAAAGTTTTTAGTTGTCGTTTTTTTATTCTTGTGTACTTCGGTGTTTTAATAGCCTAATTTGTTCTCGAGATACTCTGTATTTTAATTTTCATTTTTTTTTCTTGTGCTTGTGGATTTAGTTGTCGCGGATTGATTTCGGTGTTTTAATAACCCTAATTTGTGACTAATCAATCCACAAATTATTTGGTGTTGATATACCCTTAATTGAGTCTTAAAAGATGCATTGAAATAATCCAGAAAGTTTCAGGCCATGAGTCTAGAGGTGAGGTTTGAATGCTTGAAAAACGAAAAACTTAATTGCTTTGCTGTCTAGTAGCTAGGCCGCAGTAAACGATAAGATACTGAGGATCGGTTTCGTGCTAACGTTTTTTAGTTTGGGTATAGGGATAGTACTCTCTTACCCGAATCCGTCGTATTGGCAACCTACTTGTGGTGATCATAAAAAACGGAAATGACAAAAAAGAACGGTGTCTCATGTGACGGTTAAATGAAAGAAAAAGATGGGAGAGATACTTTGGCCACCAATGGACTTGTGACTTGAGTTAATTTCCACCTACTGCCCCTACGAGAAAGAAATCATTTTAAGTTACAATTTACACCACTTAAGAATTGAGATAATCAACTTTTGGTCATCCAACTGTCATCTAATGTTATTCAATGCCTATAAGATTACAAATATTACAAATACAAATGTTCTCTTATGCTATAATAAGAGGGTGTTTGGGATTACGATATAAAGTGATTATTTGATTATTACGTTTGTAAAACACAAATAATCTAAAAACGTGTTTGGGTGAAAAAGTGATTATTTGCTATGAAAACGCAATTTTTGAAAAGCATGTACTTACATGCTTGCAGTTTTGAAAACGCATAATTTCTTTTAAAAAAGTAAAATTTATTTTGTAAACGCAACCCCAAACACCCCCTAAATGATCGACTGATCGTATATTCTATACTGTTTTGAAGTAATTGCACACTCCTAATACTCTCTTGTATTTCATAGTTTTAAAATAATTAGGTACACGTTAGAAAGATTAATGTGTAATAACCTATTAATTAAGCTTGTTTGAATTAAAAAATGGATGGATTTTCACTATTAGGGGGATTTTACGAGTTAGTAGTTACCATTTAAGAGACCATATTAACATCCATTGGGCAGTATATGAAGCTCGAAACATGCATTTATGAGATGAAATTCAAAGAGATATTTTATATAGTGGGAAAAAATTAAATACTTGGAAAGTTAATAGGTTTTGTTGTTTGATACAAAAGAGAATAAACAAAATATATAAAAGTGTAAAAAAAATAGACAAAAAGATTTAAAAAAATAAACAATACACAACTTAATTTATCTATGTCCCGGATTTTATCTCAGACATATGTGGTTCGAGATTCACATACTAATCAATTGGATGTCACAGTCATATCTCAAATGTTAACTACTAATTATTATCTCACTGTTCAGAAAAATAAAACTACATAACAAATAAAAAAAACATTCTCTTTCAATTTATAAGAAATGGAGAGAATAGAAATGATTATCACTTATCATTTCCTGCTACTTTTTAATGCAACTAAACAATAAACGTATTTTTCATTAATTTTCTCTATTTCATTTCATCCTATCAAACACTTTCTAAAATCGAAGACAAGGAATGACTAGGACACGAAATGTAAAAGGTTGAAATTGTATATACCTAAAATATAGGGATGTAAAAAGTAATAGACAAGCCAAAGAAAATCTTATATTCACAAAGTGTATATATACATCAACAAAGATTTTAAGAGGTGAGGTGATTGGAGCTAGCTAGCTAGCTGGTAATTCCATGGGGAGGCCACCATGCTGTGATAAAGTTGGCATCAAGAAAGGCCCATGGACCCCTGAAGAAGATATCATTTTGGTTACTTACATCCAAGATCATGGTCCTGGAAACTGGAGATCAGTGCCTACAAACACCGGTACTCATTTTTATATTTACAATGAATGACCATATGCAACTTCTACTTCTCTACTTCTAGTCTTCTACATATATATACAAATATTTGTATCATAATATGGCTCCAAAATACATCAAGATATCTTTAAAGTTTATACTATTTGATCAATAACATCAAGATATTTATGAAGCATCTCAAATAAGTACTTATTTGCTTGCATGATCACTAATTAACACACTTAGGAATTTTGTTTGACACGATCAAAACCACAGATTAAACACGTACCCATTTTGATCATGAGTGTGCAGCTCTTGATTATTGATTATAGACTTGATAAGTACAAATGTGATCACTAGTTAGAAGAGAATTATATGACATCACCTTTCGACTAAACTTACTAAACATAAACTGAATATATAGGATGAAAAAATACCAAGAAATTGGCTCCATGAATGTTGGTTTCAATCAATCTTATTAAGTGGCCGGCATGTTACTTAATTTAATTGTTTAAGTGTTGAAGCTGAATTTATGTTTTATGTTTGAATCTATTTTTAAGGCTTGTTAAGATGCAGCAAGAGTTGCAGACTAAGATGGACTAATTATCTAAGGCCTGGTATCAAAAGGGGCAACTTCACTCCACATGAAGAAGGGATGATTATTCATTTGCAAGCATTATTAGGTAACAAGTAAGTTTACTCATCGAACGATATCTTGAGCGACATTTTTTTTTTTTTTGATCATTGAGGCTTGGATATATACATTTTATTTGATAAAAGTGATACATCTTTTATCTGGGGGTGTACGTATCTTTTTTGAATAAAAAGTTCAAGCCGGCCTTGTGTATAATGTGCAGATGGGCAGCCATAGCTTCATATCTCCCACAAAGAACAGATAACGATATCAAGAATTACTGGAACACTCATTTAAAGAAAAAAATCAAGAAGTTACAATCAGCCTTCAATTCACCAATGCCACCATCCGAATCCACTTTAGCGGCCATATCCAAGATGCACCAGGCCACTGGCAAAAGCCACCAAAACATGACAAACAATAATAAGACTACTACCCCTCCTCATTGTTCCAATATCTATGCATCGAGTACGCAAAACATTTCAAGATTATTAGAAGGATGGATGAGATCATCATCTACTTCTTCATCAACAATTAATTCACATAAGAAACTTGCTGATCAAGAAACCGGACGGAAAGAGGGCCTCATCAATAGTCCTGATGTAGAAAGTGTCGATTTTGAATTCGGATCTGTTCTTTCATTTGATAATGGATGTTGGGACAAGATGATGATTAGTGGTACTAATTATGGGTCTGATGATCATGAGAAGGCTGCATGTATTTTGCATGAAAGAAAACTTCAGAAACAAGAAAGCTTGAGCTATACTAATAATAATAATAATAATCCTGCTTTGACATTCTTTGAAAAATGGCTACTAGATGAATCTGCAAGTCAAGTAGAAGCTGGAGCCATGGCCATATAGTAGCAAGCAAGTAAACTACGTACCGCTTTCTTAATATTTCTTTTTTCTATTTTATTGAATTCTTGTTTCCAACTGTAATCTAATCAAATGGTAGAAAAAACATTCTACCTTAATAAATTCATTCCTACCTAGCTCTACAATATTTGAAACACATATATATATGTATATGTATGCATGTGTTATGTATAATGTATGTACGTATTAACTATACCAACCCCGTGTATATATATATATATATATATAACTGTAAGCAAGTAAGCTAGTAAACATCCAATGCCGTTTTTACGGATTTTCGGTCGCAATACCATGACAGTGTATGAGGGAAGTCGAGATGTTAATCTGTTTTCAGGTTCTATCCAAATGATATATAGCAAAGGACCTTCGGTCTTTGCATAAGGTGATGGTAGAACTCTGTCTCCAAGAAATATAACTCATATTGCCAAGTTATATATATGGAAAGTCATTTACTCATTTTTTTTGTCTAGAATCAAACCACGAAGAGTTCCATCCAGATTAATACATTAGGTGAAATTATGTACAACCAAATTAAAAACATGATTAATAGATTACTAAAATTAAAAAAACCAAAGAAAATTATGTTATTGAATGTACGTAAATGTCTGTGATTGTGAAATATGGTTCACATGTAAACTCTGGGGAAACTTTGGTACACAAGATATAGGAGTTAAAGGGAAGGCATGTGACAAGGGTACTAAGTAAGTAAGTAATTAGTCATAACTAAAAGTAGGTGTATCATTCATGTGCATATATAGCTTTAGATGGTTCAAGTTAATGCTAGATCAACTTTTAGTTGGGCTCCCATTTTGTCACATAATAATTGGACAGTAGGTGTGTTATAAAGGAGATATTATAATTAGTAGTGATGAGTTATAAAAAATCTTGCCACATTGTAAGGTTAGGAAAAGAAATAAGTGGACTCAACAAAAATTAGTGAGTATTTTAAAAGGGAATTGATATGTATCCTGTTAAAAGAATAATCTAATAATCCTTTAAATTATAAGATTATGGTATATGGAAAGTTTAAAGGATAATGTTAAGAAGGGTTTACTGAAATACACGTGTCACCATCTTATGGTTTTAAGAAGATTTTTAAGTTTATATTTAGGATGATTTATCATTTCCTTTTTAAAAAGTAAACTAGAAAGGTATCCGCGTAATGCGGCATAACGAGTGTGGCGACAGTAGCATTGTGGTCATTAATATAAAACTAATTGAAGTAAAAGAGGGTGGTGTAGTTTTTTTAAGTATTGATCAGGGGTGTATATTATAACTAAATTCTTTAAAATTATTATATGTATATTATATAAAGATATTTAAGGTTACCAATTCACAATTTGAGAATGATAGAAATAGGTTTGTTTTATAAAAGAGTAAACATAACATAGTAAATAATGGATGAGATTTTTAATCTTTTGATTTTGATGTAAGTGAGATAACCTATTAATCAAATTCTATATCTAGTCCTTTATAAATCTATGAAAGGGTAAAAAAAATCAATTCTAACAATATTATTTGAACTTTTATTAATAATGAAGCTAGGCTAATACAAATAAAAAAATAAAAGCGTAAGAGATAAGAAATTTAGGAAAAGCTAATGGCGTTAAGTTCTTCTGTTGCAAAACAGATCAAAGTGATGGTTCTTGTTTAAGAAGATACAGTCGTTTTTGGCTTAATTTCAGAGTATCCATCGTAAGATAATGATTAAAATAAGAAATGCTAAACATATATTTGGTAAAGTTATAAGAGTTTCGGTCAGGGTTTTTTTTCACAATTTTTCTTGTAAAGATTTTTTGACCCTTTTAAGGGTCCTCGGAATGTTGTTCTTACAATGTGAAAGCGACTAGTTACATAGTTTTAGATTTATAAAACTTTTAAATATTGATTTTTTTTTCATACAGTATCTTATCTATAATCTACGACATTATATTAAACAAATGTCCCTTATTTTTTCTTTTACAGTTATGATTGGGATTCTAAAATACCATTCATTCTCATTAAATAATTCATCTATCTCCACTTCATATACCTATAAACGTTTTAATAAATTAATTATATATCTATCCCTTAACTCTCAAAATATATTTACATCAATAACATACACTACTCGTCGTCACTGCGATCATCACCACCTGTCGTCACCAACACTACACCGTCGTAGCTACAACCATCGTCGCAATATAATACGTCGATACGAGCATCCATATAGTACTTTGAAATGTGTTTTACTTTTATAAGTTTGGGTAAATTGCAATTTTGCCTCTGAACTTGGCACAATTTGCATCTTTCATCATACATCGATACAAGCATCCATATAATACGATTTGCAATTTTGCACGATTTTACAATTTTCATCACTGCGACTAACTACGTTATTTTTATTCTGTTAAGTTGCCCCACGTGAGGGCAAGAAAGTCTTTCGACATTATTCGCAAGCTTAGTTACAGTTTTCGTTCCTTAAATTGTTAATTTTTATACTTTTCATCCCTCAAAAAATTATTTTTTATGACTTTTTTATGTACATTAATTTATTTTTTTTCTTTTGAATATTTCATATCCCTTGAAACATAATTGTTTACAGAAATATTTTACTTGAATATTTTCATATCACAAATTTAAAACAACATACAAATCAAAAATAATAAGAAAAATAAAAGCTATTTGTATAAAAATGTTACGAAAAAAAGTCATAAAAGAATTATTTTTCATTCAGAGGATGAAAAGTGCAAATTTAATTTACACTCGTAAAACATGTCCACATGTTTCTCACATTTGACAACTTAATTGATAAAAAGTAATGCACTTAATTGCGGTGACAAAAAATGCCAAATTAGAGGTTTTCATTAAGTGATAATGAAAATTTAAGGGTGTTCATCAAACCGTTAAACCGATTAAATTAGACCAAATCGCGGTACTTGGATTGGTTTGTTAAAGTCAGGTTTGATGGTTTAAGTTTTAGAAACTGGGTTATTTTGTTCGGTAAGGTTTGAGCAAAGAAAAAACCGCTGAAATCCAAACCAGACCATACTTCATACTTTCACAACTCGAGAAGAAGACGCCGTTATCTAAAATCATAAAGCTTAAATATGTTACGAAGATAAACACTATTATGTTCCAAATTCTTTACAGTTTCATTATAAAGAACACGCCTATATTTCAAATTTATAATTAATTATATATTTTTATTGTAAAGAAACTTTTTCAATATTCGGATGTTATATCTCTTAGTTTGACCTGTTAGTACTTTTATACTTTTAATTTTAAGTGTTTGTTATACATCTTAATATAAATCTTACATATAATTATATGAAATTAAAAAAAGGAAAAAATTAATTAAACGTCAGACAGGCCAATCCGGACCGGCTTTATTAAGTTTGGTACTATTCGAAAGTGTTCTGGTTTGGTTCAATACATATTGAACGGAATTGCCAGTTTAGTTTGAGATTTAATCCAAACTGAAGCAAACCGGTCCATGAATAAAAGGTCTCAACTACATTATAAAGCATTTGTTTCCTCAATTTTTTCAACTTTACACAAGTGAAAACCCCAAAATACCCCTATTACTTATTTATAATACCCTTAGAATAAATTTCAACCACTAATTTTTTTCTCTCTCCTTAAATCTCAACCACTCATTTCTCTCTCATTCATAAATTTCTCTAATTCATTCAAAATCTTTTATGGATAAATTATAAAAAAATATATAGGTATTTTTAAAATTTCATACTCTTTCGTGAAAGATGTCATTTGATATATTTTCAATGAATTTTTAAATCCGATAGTGAAACTAATACGGGTGAAACCCATACGGCCAAATATCACGCCATATCACAACCTATACTTACTCTCGTATTGAAATGTGCAAATGATGCCAAACTCCAAAAAGTGTAATACGGAGTACTGTCTTTAAAGCCCTTGTCAAACATAAATAAAATTTAGTTTTGGTTTTTTTAACAACCCTGTAAAAAAAAGATACACAAAATCAGGCGTGTAAAATCTTGCAAAACCCTCCGTGGGCGAGAGAAGAAAGGAATGGATTTTCAAGTGGTAGTGTTAGCCGGAGGCACTTCCAAGAAGCTTTCCCCTCTTGTTTCCAAGGTCCTATATCGTTGTTATTAGTATTGTCTCTCTCATGTGTATATATGTATATATATATATCTGCTTTTGCTTGTATATGTATATAATATATTTATTGTTTGATTAATTTGATTGGGGGTTTGCAGGACGTCCCAAAATCGCTACTTCCCGTAGCCAATCGCCCGGTTCTTTCATACGTTTTGGACCTCTTGGAGAAAAGCAATCTCAAAGATCTCATTGTTGTATGTTACCCCCCTTTTTCTCTTCTCAATACTAATTTCAATATTGAATATATAGTATATAGATAATATGTTATTGAGTTAGTTGATTTAATGACTTATACTTATTATATAATTGTTGGGACCCCTAACGGTGCATTATTTTTCAAAAGTTCGCATCTTGCGGTTTCTAGTGTAAAAGAAATTTTATTTTTTTTGTTATAATGAATGAGAGCCACACGGTTAACAAATGAATGTAGGAGGATCCCTCTTATAGTCTTATGTAACTCACGAAAGTTTTAGCGCACCAAGTAAATGCCTGTCACCTAGAAGAATGTCACACTAGTATGGAATTAGCCAATTTTGATTACACTATAGTTAAAAAGTTCCAACCATATCATGGTATTTGGATAAGTCAGAGATAACGCTTTATTGATGGAACTTAAAACAAACTTTTATGAGTAGATTATTTAGACCCATTTAGAAGAATCCACATTTTTTCGTTCAGTAGAATGCGTAATTTTAGATATTGAGTTTTAAGCTTTCCCAGTTGGCAACGACGGTGTAATTCTAGTTGATTTATAGGATACAATTATTCTATTTGTTTGCATTTTTGTCTATGTTGAGATGGGTTCCAGTAACTCATGGAATTGTGATTCAAAGATAAAGACAATCATGGATCTCTTTTTAATCAAGTTTTTGGGTACAGGTTGTTGAAGGAGAAGATACTGACGGTCTTGTTGAAATTTGGATATCAGAGGCTTATGCTGATCGATTACATGTTCAAGTAAGCTGGTGGTTGATCAATTAGTTTTTATGCTTTCTTGTCATAAATCTGTGTTTAAACTTATGAAGGTTTTTACTGTAAATTTTCAAGGTTTTTATTTTAATTATGTTAATCAAGTAGCAGCTAGCTTAGTCGATGAGATTTAAGACTCAAATGCTAGCGGTTTTAGGTCTGGTCTATCCATCTGCATAATCTATTTTAGAGACATAGGTTTGTTTGTATTTTGCTTTTTGAGTGGGGACCTTCATTAGATTGCTGATGCGTACCTGTATAGTTGTATTAAGTTCACGACTAGGAGTAGGACATTTCTTTTACCAATTTTCATGTTCATTTGTACCGATCTTGATACGATCTCAGAGTGTACTAGCTACTTAAAGAAATTTTAGAGGGATTAGTAGTCAGAGACACACATTCAATGTCTTTTCATTCTTTAATTAGTTCCATTATTATTGTTATTGCCCACTGACTGGCAAGCTTACTTGCTGATAAAGTCAGGTGTTAGAATTGGTTTAGGAAGTTAAAAATAAACAGGGTATTTGAATTTAAGTATTTAGGCACATGAAGGGTTGAGTCTTATACTAGGAGATCCTTGTTTTTAAAACTACATGAACTTTTTTTATTGTTTGCTTCATCATGAATATAACTTTATCTGGTTCTTATCACATCTATGTGTAAAATGAAAGAAGGATGGCTATTCATAGGATTGAGATAGGAATAAAGTTTATATTTTGTAATGTAAAGCATTTGATCTAATTGTATAATTAATCTTGGTCTCATTGGTAAAATATTTTTTTTATCTACATTGATTAGAAAACTTCAAGATATAAGTTTGTGTTCATGCCACTTACTTAAAGTGTAGAATACTAAGCTTAAGTAATTAATATTGTATCACTCTATATTCTTACTCTCTCAGCAAAGAGTGATCATTATATTTAAACAAATCAAGTTTGTAAAAGTTTTTAGATCAGGAATCAATGATATTTTTAACTTTTCGAACAGCCCAGTAACGAATTATTGGTTATACTATAGTCTTTTTAATTTTGAATCTTGTATTTTATTATTTGAGAAAGAAACCGAAGATCTCTTTATCACATGATGGCCTTTCATGAGAGTGTTGTCGATCTGCTTATTTAAATGGGTTGAATCAATATATTATTTAGTTAAAAGGGAATTGGTTCAATTGATTGAAAATGTCCAACATCTATTTGAAAGTTTTTTGTTCAAAGATTTATATAATAGTAAATATTTATGATCATAATTAACACAAACATTACTTAGAGAAGTGGGCAACAATGTGTTTGTTGGTGTGTTGACCTGTTAACCAACCCGCACATCTTGCCACCTTAGGTCATACTAAATTCACCTTGTTCAAGTAAGCTAAGCTTTATCATTTATAGGTTGCTGCTGTCCCGGAGGAAGTTGGAACAGCTGGTGCTCTAAGAGCAATTGGTCATCACTTGACTGCATCTGACATTCTGGTTGGACATCTCACATCTGTTTCATTTGATTAAGGGAAGACCATTTTATAGACGCACTAATTTTATAATCCGTGTGCAGGTTGTGAGCGGCGATCTTGTTTGTGATATATCCCCTGGAGCAGTGGCTGCTGCTCATAGACGACATGATGCTGTAGTAACTGCAATGTTTTGTTCCGTGCCAGTCAGTGGCCCCCCTGAATCGGGCCCCTCGAGTGGAAAGGACAAAACAAAGAAACCAGGACGCTATAATATTGTGGGCCTGGACTCCACCGAACAATTTCTTCTATATATAGCGGCCGGTTAGATCTTCAGATTTTGTATTTCCTCGATGAATAGTATCTTAGAAGTACTCTTATCTATTTTCACATGATCTGCAGGTATGGACGTTGAGAAAGATATTAAAGTTCAAAAGAGCATCCTTCGTGCTGTAGGAAAGGTAGATGCTACTTTTAACGAATTAAACTTATTTGCTCTATATGATGTTTCTCACATGGGTTCGATCTTCTACTGTGTAGATGGAAATTCGATCAGATTTAATGGACGCTCATTTATATGCATTCAAAAGGTTTAAGATCTAGTTTTTTCTAATTGATGGTTGATTTCATTAAAATAATCATACTTTCTTTTCCTTATACTTTCGTTTCATAGGACTGTTCTTAAGGAAGTTCTTGATCAGAAGCAAAGTTTTAGAAGCTTAAAGCAGGATGTGCTGCCTTATCTAGTTAAAAGTCAGCTGGTTGGTTTGTTAAGACTCTGCTTCACTTTTCTTCGTTTAGTTAGCATTCTTATGTAATATCTTTTTTGCTCAATCAGAGGTCTGAACTATTATTGAATGGAAGACAAGTCGAAGAAAATGGCAATGAGAAGGATGATATCAATAACAACAAAGTGATGCTTTCTCAACTTCTGGCCAATGCATCTACACCAAGTTTTCATGAACTTTATGCGTTGGGTCCCAATGGTTTTGCCCCAGTTGAGAGAAAAACCCACAAATGCTGTGTTTATATTGCCAGTAAGAGCAAATATTGTGCAAGACTAAATTCCATTCAAGCGTTTAGTGACATCAACAGAGATGTGAGTTCAATTTTGTTCTCTTTCTGTTCTAAGGTTGTACATGTTTAAGTGTGGCATAATTGGGCCTTTTGGGTAACAGAAGAATATGGTTTTCTATACGTGTTAAATACGTCAGGTTGGTGCAAACACTCTTTAATCAAATTTCTTAGATCTTATACAATTACCCCATAAAATATCGTGACCAGGTATATATATGCGTATAGATGTCAAATAGTAATCTATCTTTTGAATAAAATGTTTTAGGAGGTTTGGTGCCTTGAAAAACAAAAGTATATGTGCTAGTGTGCTACTATGACCCGTTCTCTTTATAGCTAATTTATAAATATTACTGTTACCCCGCTAGAAATAAAACACATACCCTATTGCGAACCAACCTGTTCATTAGTTAGTAAGACGGGTTGACATTGCCGTCTGGTATATACGAAAGGAGCTGATTTTTCATTTCTAAGCATGCCAGGTCATAGGAGATGCAAGTCACCTATCTGGATGTTCCTTCTCTGTGCACAACAATGTTATTCATCCGTCTGCTGTTCTTGGCTCCAAAACCACAGTAAGATATTTTGATATTTGTATATTATTTTCTTTTCAATTTTCAAGATGACAAACAAATTCAAACTTCCACCGGTGTAAAGAGACTAGAACTTAGAACCTTTAAGTTTGTGAGAAATTCTTTCTGTGAAGTTACAGGTAATGAGATCAAAGTTGTATGGTTTCTGACTAATCTATACCTGATTGAGAGTGTACTATTTAATTTCATATATACTGTAGACACAAAGACCATGATAACCCTTTACTAATTATAAGATACCACTGGCATGTGGTTCGACTGGTTCTATCCATGTTTGTAGGGATGATAAAAATGTGTTGCTCGAAGAGGCTGGGTAATGGTTCGAAACTGGTTTTGGCACATCATAAGTAATTAATCATTTGGTATGGGTCGAACTGTTGTGACTTCTGAACACTTCCCTATTTTTATTTTTTATTTTTTTGAGTTAATTGGATAATTAGTATGATACTTACAAATTGCACTACTGATCAGACAATCAGTACAATATTAATCATTTGAACATCTAATAAAGTGATTTGGGAGTTCCATGCATTTGCGCTCCACCCATTAGACCTGTTTTCTTATTAGTTATATCTTTTAGCTTTAACAGATATGACCCCGTTAGAGATGAAAGATAACCGACACTTATGGTTGAAAATGTCACTTCCACAAGCTTGTAGTAGAATTTAATTTATATATGCTTTCTGTATCTTATCAATAGTCTCCTTTCTGGTTAGTTACATCCCTTTTAACAATTTAATATAGGTTGGACCGCAATGCATGTTGTGGGAAGGTTCACAAATGGGTGACAAATGCAGCGTTAAGCGATCTGTTATTGGGCGTCATTGTCGGATAGGATCAAATGTAAAGGTATGGTGATATGTTTCCCTTTTATAATCCATAACCACAAACACTAGATAATTACCATATGATGGTACTTTACAAGCAGCATCTGGTGCAAAATGGGAGAATAAAATTAAAGCAAATAATTATTGGATCATTAATACCATAACTTTTTGTAGGTTGTGAATTCAGTCATTATGAATCATGTTACCATTGGAGATGGGTGTTCTATACAAGGCTCCGTTATTTCCAGTAATGTACAGCTTCAAGAGCGAGCCGTACTCAAGGATTGTCAAGTATTCTCTCTGTCTTTCTTTATCTCTCATGGAATTAGGTGACAAAGTGGAAGGGTTGGGTAACGGGTCAAAAAACATGTACTGGACAGGACAGGCCAGGCCGGATCAGTTGACCAGAAACACCTTTTGTTTAACTTTTTAAAAACATCCGTGTTAAAATTTGTTGCAAAAAGAATATTTTTGCATTACAAACCTAGTTTTAATTTTTGTAGGTTGTGTTTTATCAATAAGGCACTTTGGGTGACTCTGAACCCGTGGACCCATGGAACCCTATATGTTTTTGTAGCTAAGTTTAAGAATCTGACCCGATAGACAGAAGAAATAACCCGAAACGATGCGTTCACAAGTAAATGGGTTAAAGTTGCCATCTCTAAGCATCAGTACGATCTGTCTGTCATCAAACCTCATAGGCTAAAGAGAAACACGGTTCAAGATGTTAGTGCCATCTCTGAGTGTCAGTATCTGGTTAATTGTTAGTGTGATTAATCATGTCCTGTTTGCTATGCTGCATACAGGTTGGTGCTGGTTTTGTTGTTACTGCTGGCAGTGAGCACAAAGGGGAAGCATTAGCAAAAAAATAGAAAAAGTGACCACCATTACATTTTTGTCAGGATCAGTTTGGTTTTGAGTTTACATTAATGCTACTGGAAATCACACCTATTGTATAACGAGAGAAATTTTATGTTTTAGTGCTAACTGTGTTAGAATTTAGAATGTTAGGTTTTTAGTGGTTTGAGGTGAAACTGAATTTTTTGTAATAGAGTGATTTGTGAATTATTCTTTCTTCAGTTTGCTCAGTTTGTAATAGAGCATTATACTTCTACAAAGATGAATATAGTAATGAATAATGATAATGATTCATGTCAGATAAGTAAATACGTAGGGGCTAGGGTTTCTTGTGAAGTCAAGTATTGACCTTTTACATTTTGGAGCTGTCTCCTAAAGCTCACAAGATGAGCGAGTAGGGAGGGTAATGGGTCAAATTTAGCTAGATTAGCAGGGGCGCTTTTATAATACACTGGATTATTAACCCGCGTAATACGCGGGAGGACACATAAAAAGTATATCAATGTAACACCAGAAATCCACCCGATCATATTATGATGAAACCTATAAACGTAAGAAAAACCTCTCTTGATGAGAATTGAATTCATGACTTCTGAATAATTTGATTATTAATTTTTAAAAATATATTACAGTTAACTTTTGTAAAAGATGCAAAATTATAAATTAAATATCTAAAATGAAGGCTTAATAATCTGCATATATGTATTTGTTTTATATTTGATTAATAAAAAAACTTATGCCATCTTTTTATATACTAAAAGTTAGTTGTTATTTATCGATCATTCATGACTTTCGATTTTTTCTTTTAATTTTGACTTTTTCTAATATAGGTATAAATAAAAAATATGGGTCTGCAAAAACTTTAAGTATTAATTATATTAATAAAGAGTAAATTATAAAAATGTCCCTATGGTTTGTTCATTTATTGTGAACCATTGATCGTCGGGAGTTTTTTCATTAACTATCCCTACAGTAGTAAAACTTTACAAAAAGGGAGACTTCTCAAGCTAAAAAATAGATATGTCCTTTTAATTTATTATTTTAATCATTTAATTAAGACTAAAATATGACAAAAAAATTATCATCAACATTTCTCTTTTCATATTTCATTTTTTACATTTTACTTCTTTATTCCTTTTCAAACTCCATGCATTACTATCCATGACAAAATTCGTCCTTGTTTATTCTTCAACTATCTGATGTTTAGATAAAAACTTGAAGGAGTGAAATGATTTATTATGATGCGCCAATTTGAGTTCGTCACAACAATCAATATTGGGCTTGATCTCTTACACTCTAAAACTATGAGACCAATGTGAGACATTTTAAATATGTTGTTTTTAATATGAAACATATTATATGTATTTTAATTTATTTAATCATGATGCTTATATTCTTAATAATAAAAAATGATTTCATTTAGCTTCATTTTTATACAACAAATCAAACAAAAGCAATGTATTATTTCATTAGCAATACTCTAAAAAGTGAACAAAAAAGTTATTAGAGACTTGACTTTATATACTTAACAATCTATGACAGAAACTAAATTTAAAATTAAATCAGCTTAGTTTAAATATCAGGTTATAATTGTTTTTCTATTAACAAAAGAATAGCATCATGTTAAAAGTTACATAGGAAAAAATGTCAAAAATACATTTCATGATTATATTACATTATCTATTGCTTATCCTATAAAATATTTCCGTTAACTATTTACATCAATTATTTTTACATCAATTATCTACAACACTCGACACCGCCTCTACCACCAAAAGTCCTCCCCAACCACCACATCGCGCCGTCATGAACACCGCCGTATTGCGCGGGTACCGTGCTAGTATATAATACATCAACTCCCAACTTTTTAATTTTTGAACATTAGTAATGAGATGATAAGAAAAAACATACATTACAAGTCAAATGTTCAAGCAACAATGAAAAATTTAGCAATATCTGTACATTCCAAAAAGTTAAGAAAAAGGTTTTTGGATATTTGAGTTCATATATTTACCTATTTATGACCGAAACCGAATTTGTAACAAAAATAGTTAGACACCAGATATACTACACCAAAAATAAAAGTTAATTTACAAAATTGGTTAAAAGAAAAGTTAAAAAATCTATAACAATTAGTATAAATATAGGTTGAAGATTCTCTCAAGTTAAAATAACTCTAATCTTAAAATTTGGATTAAAATCAATCGTCAAAATTTAAAAATTAATTTTAAATCTTGATCATTGATTTAATAGTATCTTTTTATCTTTTGTATTATTAATTAATATATTAAGAGACAACATCATTGAGGTTAAATTAGTCGTTTAAAAAATGATTATTAGTTAAATAATTATTAATTTCAAAATTTTATAGAAAATATAAATGTTAATTTACATGTTTTTAAGTTATTGGAGACTTAACGAATCTAAAAATAGATTTTAATTGAAAAAAGAAGATAACTGGTGAAGATATGAAAAATATATTAAAATCAAAATGGTTGTGATTAAGAACTTAAATTGATAAGAGATAAATACATACATAAAATTGATTTACTATTGTGATTATTCAATTGCAGGTAGGGATAAGAAAAAAAGATGGTGTAGATATTAGTACCTATTAGTTATAGTTATTATTATTAATAGTTTGTATATTAACTTAAAATTGAAAAGTGATTTAATCAAAGTAATCTAAACTGGACATTTAATGTTCCTTATGTCTTTCAGCCAAATATTGGTTACGGGTTCAAAACCTTTGAAAGGCATATTAGGAAGTCTTTGCCAATGAGGTGGAGCATGGAGGTTTTTCTCTAGCATTTAGCTAGTTGCCTCCAGAACAGTAGTGGGACTTCCACCGCCAGTCTCGGATTGACTGTACTGGTGACGTGGTGGATCTTTACCGGATGATGAAGAGGCATGCCGCTGAGTCCAGTCACCACTGTTGTTCAAAAATAAAAAAGATAAAAAAAATCTAAAGGTTATAATTAAAAATAGTTTTTCATCTATGGGTGGGAATTTATTTAAAATTTGCTTCCTTTATTATTATTGTTAGATTTTCTGACATATATTTTTTGTTATTCAATAAACTCATTGTATTTTTATAGGGTTTTGCTAAAGACAGCTTTTGGGGTTACTCTTAAGGTACATTAAATAGTTGTATATCACTTACTATAAAATTTAGGGGTGCAATTCTGATATAGAAAGTGCAAATTTTTTATGCACGTTAAGTACAACCCTAAAGGTTGCATTTAACATTTTCTTTTTATAAAATGTTCATTTTTAATGCCTTATTTTTTGGTATCAAATTTCTTTCACTCATCAATAGTTAAATTAATATATATATTTATACTACTATATAAAAATTATAACCATGATGTTGAAAGTTTAGAAAAAATGAGACATGCAAATTGACCAAAACTACCTTTAATGAATTAAAACATCACCAACCATTAATATTAAATTACACCATTAGTTCATTATATATAAAATATCTCTACTACCTCTTTTTACGTAAAACATCTTTACATCATTAACCTACACCATTTGACGCCGCCACCACAATCACCATCCGTCGCATCCCTCACACCGCCGTCATCGCCACCGTATTGCCCCGATGAATTTATAATAAAAAGGCACATGCTGTCAACCATGTGTAATAATTAATAATAAAGGAGTCGTGCCATGGAGACGACCAATATAAAGTAGATTAGAGCACCCCATGACTGACACCGTTGAAGGCGGCCATAGAGGCAGCCAAACAACCTGTCGCCACTGATATGAGTGAGGGACGAATCCTAGTTGCGCAACTCTCTAACTACAGTCCTCAATGAGTTAATAGTAGTGTACATACAATTATTTAATGCACCTTAAGAGTAACCCATATATCACATATCATAAACAATCTTTCAAAGAATCATTTCATATAAGAAAACAATTTTATTTATCATGTTTTTCACCCCGAAAGTAAAACACATAAAAGAGTTTGAAAGGGGGCTATGACTCACTTGAATTGAGTGTGTTAGGGGCTGATCAAATGCGAGTTCTTCTCCTAGTTGTGTTGTCCCCCAAGCAAGCCTAAACCATAATATATAAATTCACGACGTGAGTTCGCGTGACATTAACTAGTGTGCTAGATCATGAGATGTTTGCTAATAGACTTACGCATCTTTGATTGTTACTTAATTATGGAGTTTAAGTGCATTATGATGCTCTCATTATTTGGTTAGAAGAAATTTGGTGGTAAGAGTCGTTTTCTCATTATACGTACTTGTACGATTATTGAAATTTTCGGTAACTTGACCTTGATTGACATAATTTCCACAATACACATTGTTTAATCATATCATTGGTGTTAGTAACTTCATAATGTAATAATTATGAATATTTTTTTATTTATATTTATTTATTTGGTTTAATATTAATTAATTATTTATTTATTCATTTTATTGATTTATTAATTAGAAAATTTCTTAAAAATACTTTTAAATGTCAAATTTGTCTTTGTAAATTATGAATAATTATAATTGAGTCATATTCTGATTTTTATCTATTTTAAATTATAGTTTTATGTTTTATATATTTTTATTTGTATAATTTCCATTTATTCGACAATAGTGATTAATTAGTGATTTTTATCACTTATTTGCCTTTGGAATTCTCCACACTTGTTACTTGGCTCATGATGATTATTTTCCAGAGGTTTTTAGTCACTTTCATCATTGGTTATGAGGATTTAACCAAATTCATGATTTACAATATTTATTAATTATTAATTTATACATCTTTTAATTACCTTTTAAATTCATTAAATTATAAAAATACTTAGCAATCACCACACAATCTTTGTCCAAAAATCTCATGCCTTTCTAGGCAACTTTTATCATATCAAGTTCATATAATTTCAACCTCTATTGTGTCTTGCTTATTTGAGCACTTTAAACTTAAAATCGGTTACCGAAATAGTGATTTTTAGTCTCATTTCTTAAGCAATTAAGGTACTTCAAATTGGATTTTTGTCCTTGTTTCATTATTTCCAGAAAGTTTATCATATATTAATAATCCAAGTCGTGATAGTGGTGGTGGTGTGATATGTGCATTTTGAAGCTTCCGGTTAGTAATTAATCGACCCGAAAAGGTGATTTTTGAACTTATTCTTGTCATGCATCAAGTGGCTTGAGTTTTACACTTTTGAAACAACTTATTTCCAGTAGTTTATGATATTTTTATGGTCATTTGATCATGGTGCATGTGTGTGCTAAAAAAAGTGCATTTTTGCATGTTTTCGGTTCATGATTTCAAGCACATGTCGACTTGTTTTATTTCAATCTTTACATCCTTATTTTATGAATTTTTACAGATTAGTATCATCAATATCAACATGCTTTTCACTTATAACAAGCCTAGCTTCATCTCATAATCCAACAAAAATCCAACCTTCTTAAATCTAGCATACATGTAATCATCTCATCTTTTTAACAACAAATCTTTATCCATCTTTGATCCAACAACATAAAAACATATTTTTATGAAAACTCCCAGGAATATATTCATCAAAGTATATAAAAATATGATCATCTTTCAAAAGAAAAATTACTTTAAAAGCTATTTAATCTATATCAACACTTTTGGGTCTTAAACTAGTTAAATCATTGGATCTTTCTTCATGGATTCAACATGCATGAGCATGGGAAGAAAGATCCTATCAACTTTGCCCTCATCAAGTGTATATTTGAAAGAAACATGAAGAAAACATGAACTTTGGATAAAACCTTTTAATATAAACAAGAACAAAATTAAATCTAATAAAAAGGATGAAGATTATACCCTCTTGAATTCGGTTTCTTGATGATGATGATGGCAGAATTTTCGTGACCTTGAGAGACCCAAAATAACCCTTAATCTATGCCTAAAACAACCCTTAATCCTTAGCTTACTATAACCCTTGCTTAATCTACTCTAACCCTTATTATTAGTAAGTGTTTATATTGATTTTTCTTCCTTTCTTCTTGCTTTGTGGCTGCCGAAAATAAGAAGAAGAAAAGAGAAGGGAGAAGAGTTTTGAGAGAGAAGTTGAGTTATGTGTGTGTATGAGTGTGTTGGGAGTGTAAGAGTTTTGGGTGTTATGGTGTATGAGGAGTATAAGGAGTCTTGTATTTTGATTGGAGAATGTGTGTGGGGGAATGGGGAGGGGCCGGCCTTGGAGGGCAAAATGAGGCGATTTTTAGTTTAAATTTTAAAATGGGTATTAATTGTAGGTGTATAATGTGTATATGTATAGGTTATATGTATATATGCATGCATGCTTATTATTTACTAATTATTTGTGATTTAAACTAATTTGTGTTAGTATGTATATATATATGTGCCATACATATATGTATGTATGTATGTATGTATTTTTAGTGTTTTAAATTTGTTACAAGGCTCATTGGTTGTAATCTTGTATTTATATTAGACATGTACATATATACTTATTATTATTCAAGCATTTTCATGCAATTAAGGAGTTATAAATATTTTTAAGATACTCATGGCATTTTCATGACCAAGTACAATTTAGTTGGCTTGATGATTTTAATTGTTGGATATTAATAAGAATTTTGATTGGCATCTCAACTCGTGAGGCTTACTTTTTTATTTATAACTTAATTAATCATCAATGAAAAAATTTTGTTAAATGGTATTTATTAAATTGAATTTAGAACTTAACAATAGCTTTGGATTGCTAAATTAGGGGCATTATCTACTAGCTTCAAGTTCAACTATGACTTACGGGATCATAAACAACCTAACTAGCACATATATAATATTAAAAAGGAGGGTTGTTACAATAATAGTTGTTCCTATATATTATTTAGGTTTTTATTAAGATCAAATATTCTTTAAAAGAAAATATATTTAACTATCTATTAATCATATCAACAACAATAATGATTGTAAATTTTAAGTTTAATTTTAAATGCGATAATACATAATAATGAAAGATACATAAGTTTTTATTATATTTTTGAACCACAAGCTTTTAAAAATTATGCCAACATAGATAGAAAAAATTTAATTTATAAATGAGGGTTAATCATTCAATGATAAATTATAAACATAGAAAGGAAAAAATTAACTTAATAAAATCGGAGTGACTCACACCATCGATTCAATGAACCATGGCAAAAAAGAAATATTCTCATTTGATTATAGTAATCGGTAACTTTTAGACCTTGATATTCAACGTGTGTTTGATATGGGCTTTCGAAAGACTTGAACATTTGCTTTTGAAAATAAATGTCTATGTCTATTAAGTATGTAGTCGTAGTGAATGTAATATTTGGAAAACAATCTCAAACTTTAAAGAAAGCTTAAACATTTAATCATTTTTACAGTAAACCTTGCTGGAAAAAAAAGTTTAGAAAAGTGTCTTAATTGAAAAAGAATGTAATTGAAAGAAAATTTGTTATTTAGTAATTTAGTAAATAAATATAAAAAAGGTAAATGAGGTAAGCAAATAAATCCAAAGGCTAGATTTCAACCTTGCTTTTCATTCAAGGGTTATGATTTTTTTAAAAATGATTTTAGAGTATTGTTTTATAATTATTGGAGATTCCACAATCCTCACAGATTACAGACCGGATCATGTTGACCAACTAATAACCTTTTCTGCCCGATTATGATTAAATGAACAATATTTCTATAATGATAAAAGATTAGAAGGTTCATTAAAACACATTTGATTGAAATAGGTGAGGTAAACAAACTTTTGGATGGTTGATTTGTTTAGTCATCTCCAATGCAAAGTCTAATTTAACTTTAAAGTGTTACTTTATAAGAATAAAAATAAGAGAAATACCATACAAAAGATAAACAATATTAATAGAAAAAAAAAACAAAAATTATACTAGCTTAATAACTTTATCCTCTATTTAAACTTAATTGGAATTAAGAAAATAAATTTAAAAATCGTTCTCACTCATTATCTCCAATTTATCGAGAAAATAAAGATTCCCCTTTCTCCTTTCTCATTCTAAAGTTCTAGTTCAACCAAACAAAAGAAATATTCTTCATTTTAATTTTCTTTTTACATTTCATCCTACCAAACACTTTTTAAAATCGAATTAGAAATATTTTCATTTTAATTTTCTTTTTACATTTCATCCTACCAAACACTTTTTAAATTCGAATTAAATGGTTCATGAAGTCATTAAATAAAAGCAAAAGTGTGAAGATATGTGCAAAAATAGTGGACGGAACAAGCAAATGAAGTTAGCTCAACTGGCAGATGCATCTCTGGTTTTTCCCACAAGTATTGGGTTTGACTCTTAGGAGTGACAAGTCTGTCGGTTTTTTTCCTGAATCACCTGTAACGGCTTATGGTCTACATCTCGTAGTCTAGAGTACGTATAGGGCTTTATTATACGGTGAGATGTTTCCTGATGTCGAATACCGACTAACTGTTTAAAAAAACAAGCATCTCATGTCCATGTTGAGTTCGTTGCTCCAGTAGAAAACATGATAGCTCGAATTGGCACATCCCTACTTAAATGGATATGGAGAAAAGGGAGATCCTTATTACGAGAATTGAAGCAAAGTACTACGAGTATTAAGGTGTTACACTAAGGCATCAGGTCTATGATACCTGTGTATTTCTAAGGATTTAGCTTTGCTTTAACCAAACACAAGCCATGATAACTTTATAGCTCTCCTACACAGCCAAGTCCCTAAGATAAAGCTTTTACTTCGAAGAAATGTAACTTTTAATTCAAAAAGAATTGCAAGACCTCTTGACGTACAAGTCTTGATAACGCACACGGGCTTAAGGTTTTTAGAGGTATTAAACGAGGTTAGTATTAAGGACCTAGTTCATTAGCATATAAATTAAAGTAAATAAAAAAATGTAGTTCGACTTATGTTATCGAACTACTAGTAATAAAAAGATGTAGATGTTGATGTAAAAACCAATAAGGGTGTTACTACAATACAAATTATATAATGATACTTAGGGGCTTCTTTTAGTCTAAAGTGAAAAATGAAGTCTATTATACAAAATATTGAGGCCCTATATTTTTGAAGGCCTAAAGCGGTCGCCTAATCTCATAATACTATTAAGCCACCTATGCCGGCTATATATGTTGCTTCGTCTTGGTTTAAAACTTTATCTATACTCCTATACCCCCTTATAAAGGGAATCACCCTTTTCTCATCTTTTAACTTTCGGCCTTTGGAATACTTAAATTACCCATATCTTTTATTAACTAATATAAACATATATATATATATATCCACCTAATAAACCTATAATACCTTTAATGAAATTAATTACTTTTACATTAATAAACACATACTTAGGTCACCGTCACTGGCGAGTAACCTTCTATACCAGATGACCCAAGTTTCTTAATTCTTATTTACCCATATATATATATATATATATATATATATATACGAGCATAGTGCCCGCGCGTTGCAGCGGCTAGAAAGTGAGGAAGGCAGGCGGTGGTGGTGGTGGAGATCGCGGGACGCGGTGGAGAAGGGGGGCGACAACGGAGGATGATAGAAGCTAGGTCGATAAGAGTGTGTAATGATTAGAGGGAATTGGAGAAAGGGGAATATATAAGGGTTTTATGTTTTATGTAAAGGTATTTTGGGAAGAAATTTTTTGCTTAATTTCTTCTCAATCCTCTTTATAAGGGATTATAGATATATAGTAGCATAATGCATCTTTCTATGACTCTATATATTGTTTCTTTTATCTTCTTAAAAAAAAATCTATACCATATTAATAAACAAATTACCCTTTCCTCTTTTTAAATCTCTACCTTTAAAATACCTAAAATACCCTTAATTTTCAACACATTTTTAACTCACACATTAAATCTACCCAATATATCCCTAAAATATTTTACATCCATATTTATCCAAAATATCTATCTTCTTTATTAATTAATTTTAATATTTTCACCTAATATCTCTATAATATTCTTAATAAAGTTATTTACGAAAGATACATTAACCATAAAATAAACTGCACTACCATTTACGTCAATTACTTTTAGATTAATAACCACATCGTTACCACCACCGCCACTAGCACCACCCGTTGCCGCTACCGCCACCGCATCGAATAGATACCCATCTCGTTAATATAATAACATAAGTGATAAGTGATATGGATGTACCTTTAGACTTTGAATGTATGGTATGTGTGATCACGTATAAAGATTGTGGGTTTTAATTTCATGGTAGACGAGTTGTAAGCATATTTGAATTTTGTGTGTATATTCTTTAATAATTATCTTTTCTAAATATAAAAATTATTAAATTTGGACGTGATTTGAAAATATCATTCTATTTTTCAAGATATTTGTAATGAAAGCAATTTGACACTCTATATTTTGCTTTTGAATGCAATCAATGTCTATTGATAAAATTTTTGTACAGATAAACCAAGTGGCATGTACAAGACGATATGATTAGGTCAAAGTCCCTTTGTCACCGGATCAGACGAGATTAAGTACCTAATATATAAGTGCGGAAAATCTTATACACTAGCAATCAACAACAAGAACACGAATGTGAAAATAAACTTGAACCGTATATTACTTCAGTAAATGTAATTACAAGTAACACACCAGGTTCGGAATACAAAAATATGAAAAACAAAACGACTGGAAGATTCACCTTAAAAATAAGGTTTAATCTCTATTTATACTAAAACTTAATGGACTTGACGGACCTCGAATATCATGGACCGAGCCTAACTCGAGTTTGACTAGGTCGAGCTCGACCAAGTCAACGTGTTGACCAATTCGAGCTTGACCAGGTCGAGCTCGACCAAGCCAACGTGTTGACCAATTCGAGGTTGACTTTATTATACTCGAAAACTTAACGTTTATTACAAGTACATATTCAATAGACTCAAGACAAACTTCTATAATGATGTTGTCACCCGGAAATACACCAACATTAGGCTTGTCTCGACGATCTGTCTCACAAAAATGACACCATTGATAGTGTTCGTCAGATTAAATGTATCGGATAACCAATAAGTGAAACTACTTTTCATAGTATCACCCCTTTCATACTAAAGAAGAGATCCCAAGTGACATCACTTGTGTGTGTTGTCAAGCAAAGAAGCTTTTCACATTGGAAGTATGATGTCAAGTAGTGTGTATTTTATGGTGTATTTGGTGTGTGTAGGAGTGTATTTGGGCGGGGAATAAGGCAGGATTTGAATGGGCTTTTGATTTTTGAAAGTGAGGAGAAAGATAAATAGAGGGAGAATGGAGAGAGAAGACCAAATCATCATATCTAAAATGTATTTTTCTCAAAACTTCCTTTCATATCTTTTTTTTTCCTTTGAATCTCCAATCCAACTTTTGAAGATGATTGTATATATATGTATATATATATACATCTGTATATATATATACATTTGTATATCCATATGTATACATAAATCTATAAATCAAGTTTGTTTATTTTTGTCTTGGATGAAAGAAGACAAAAGAAAAAATAAAGGATATAGGCATGTGAAATTGCGAAGCGGCTTCTAATGACCATAGAAGGCTGATGATGATGATAACCTAATTAGACTTCGAATATTGGATTGGAATTCATGTGTAAGTTTTGATATTTGTTCTTTTATGAATATATATTTATTTCATAATATATATTGTAGAATTGATGCATCTAAGGTGTTTGATAATATGTGTGAAAGAAATTTTTTTTTTTATCAATTTGATAGTATAGTTTGTGTTGTTAAAATGATCATAAGCTTTTATTAACCTTAGTTGTCAAAATGTATTTCTCTCAAAATTTCCTTTCGTATCTTTGTCATTTTTAGTAAATTGGGTAAGAAACACCAGTTGTCAAACTACTTTTCTAAAAATGTCATTTATATTGACATATGGTTTTTGACAAGCCCATCTGCTGGAGTACTCAATGATGGTCATGATAATGCAAATTCAGACCTTATTCTGACTGTGAACCAGGCCTTGGTGAATTCAGAAACTCATAGAAGGTTGACACTATTTTGCTGTAACGTTGTTAGTTGTGTATGGTTCTATTGGTCAAATGTTTGGTATCACATATGCTATATTGTTGTGATGATTTCAGATATATTGTAAAAGACATACTTGGGCAGGGGACATTTGGGCAGGTTGCTAAATGCGGGGTTGCAGAACTTGATTGAAGAGGACGGATTTGTCCTGCCAAAACAATACAGTTGTAGTTGTGTTGTTTATGAAGGTAAGAATCATTGGTTTTTACTTATGTTTAGTAGCTAAAAGATTGAAGAGGGCGGATTTGTCCTGCCAAAACAATACAGTTGTAGTTGTGTTGTTTATGAAGGTAAGAATCATTGGTTTTTACTTATGTTTAGTAGCTAAAAGATTGAAGAGGGCGGATTTGTCCTGCCAAAACACCACACTGGTGCTGGAAGGCCATAACTGGTGGGGGGAAATGGAGCTTTAACTGGTGTGTAAACCATTGCCTCAACTGGTGGGTCAACTGGGGTTTCACTGGTGGATCAATTGGTCTCTTGACTGGGCTTCAACTGGTTGGTGAACTGTGGCTTCGATTAATGGTTAACTGATACCTTGACTCAGAAACTAACTGGTGGATTAACTGGCACCTTGACTGGACTTTTTACATTGGTTATCTCTTCCAGTGAAACATTCCGGTGAACTGGACAAGTGAAGCTTACCAGTGACAGTCTCACTAGACCAGTGAAACTTACCAGTGACCCGTTTATGATTTTAAATGGAATAAAGAGGAGTTCACCCGTCTTAGTGACCAGTCTCAACTGGACCAGTGACCTTACCAGTGACCAGTCTCACTAGACCAATGAAACTTACCAGTAACCTGTTTATGATTTTAATGGGAATAAAGAGGACTTCACCCGTCTCAGTGACCAGTCGCAACTGGATCAGTGAAGCTTACCAGTGACCAGTCTCACTGGTCACTTGACCAGTCTCGCTAGACCAGTGAAACTTACCAGTGACCCGTTTATGATTTTAAAGGGTATAAAGAGGAGTTCACCGGTCATCCTGAAAGTTGAAGCAGCAAGGCTCTGCAATGCAAGTGATATATACTTATTTGGCAAAATCTAACGGAATCATTTGATAACTGTACCCTTATATTGTAATCACATCATCAAAAAATAGTTACTATATAAAATGTAAGCATCTTCCTAATAGTAAGATATGCTAACTTGAAGAATAGATGGAGTCTAACAAGAAACTGATGATTGATTCTTTTTGGAAGCTCAATGTGTCTGATATGAAGCCACACTTTTTCAGAGTTTCATATACTTATTCCACACTTTGGAAGCTTAATGGTACTTACTTTAATGTGTATCTCTTGTCAGGTACTAAATATAATAATGTGAAAAAGGAAGACCTTCGTGCAAAAGCAAAGGGCTTGAGGACTCTTGGTGGGATCTTTCAGGTGTTTTTTTGTGTAGTACCTAGGGTTTTTGGAAATATGGATAGCCTTAAGTTTATTGTTCAACTTGAAATCCAAACTCATATGCGAGTCTGCCAAAGCCCGAAAATTTGGACCTAAACCTAACCTCATTTTACTATATCAGTTGGCTTAAATATGTGGCTAACCTACTATTTGGTTAATAGTTACCTGGCCAAAATGCCAAAAGGTTCTAAATGTGTGCTTTAACAATCATTATTATTTTTCAACTCACTTCATCTAAAACAAACATTGATATGCACTAGCTCTGTCCAGTTCCATTTCAATGCGCGTTTCATTTTTTTGGTTTGGTGGTCTACATGAACTACTCTAAACTATACTTTGTTGTTTATACACAGTATTTGTAGATGGATCCAGTCGAAAACGATGGCATTGGAGTAGCCGAGGAAGCTCTGTCACCACCTTCACCTGTTCCTGGACAAGCTCTGGCGAGTGAAGGTCACACGTGTGGATCTCTTGTCAGCTACTAAAGGTAATAATGTGAAAAAGGAAGTGCTTTGTGCAAAAGCAAAGGGCCCGAGGACTCTTGATGAAACTTGAGTTTTTCTTCTCTTTTATGATGTGGCAGTTGAGGATGGTCAAGGTGTTGGAATATGATCACGTAAAATGAACGTATGTCCGAAAAGTATTTAAGCCTACGGGGTCACACCTCAACGTGAATGTTAATATAAATTAATTAATATATTAAATGTAATTTATTGATTGATTTGATCACGAAAATCTAACGGGGGTTCGTTAAAAGAGTTAAAAGTTAACGGTACTTAATTAACGGACTTAACGGAGAAGAGTTGGAATTAGGAAACAATTAGGAAACTTTCCTTGTTTGTTTCTAAAGGGGGGCGGTCGAATGAGGCTTCAAAACCCTCCAAGACTTGGTCATTAAGTTTCCTAAACCTATAAATACAAACCTATGTTATTTGGTTTTTCACACAATTAAATCCATAGGGTTTTCTCCTCTCTTTTCCTCTCCCTCTCTCTCGGCCGAACTCCAAAACCAAAAGGGTTTTTGGTTTTCGGTTTCCATAGCTAGGAAAAGGGTTTTCGGGTTAGCTAGGTTTTCGGGTTTAAGCAAAGGGTTGTTCGTGATCAAGTACTAGCATACAACGTTCCACCGTTGAGTGTGCAATCGTAGAGAGGTTAAGTTAAACCTTGTTTTGTCTTCAATCTCTCCATATTAAGGTACACATTCTATTCCTTGGTTAATTAGTTAAACTACATAGATCTTGTCTTCCGCTGCATGCTTTGTGATATGTTGTGATAATTAGTTATAAAACCCAACAGTGGTATCACGAGCCAACTATGTATGTTTTTTGATTACCAAAAGATCAAAACTTGAAGGGGGGTTAGGGTTCTTGATTTCCAAATTTTCGATTATATATATATATATTGTTAAATCGTTTTTGTAATTGAATTACATTATTTAATATGAAAAGGGTTTTAGTTAATATATATATATGGATCGAAATTCTTTTCCAGAAAATAAAAAAAAAAAAGTTTTTTTTCGGGTTCCTAATCCAAGTTTTGATTTAATTACATGTTTATGTGATAAATTGTATGTAATTATATGTTGTACATTTACTTTTAATTGTTAAAAAGAAGTAAAAATCATGAATTTTTCATGCAAATCATTCATGATTCTTACTTAGATATATTGATATGAAATCTTGATCATTAGGGTTAATTATGCTAGATAATTGTAAAACTAATTGTGTGACAATGTGAATTTTTCGTATAAACTTTCTGTTTTGCGACAGTTTACTAAAAAATTCATATCTTTTAATCCGTAACGAGTTAGGAGCTGTGCTTTGAACTGTAGATAGGGCTAAAACTTTGTAGTTCTGGTCGAAATCTGAATCGGACCAGAAACAGGTCTAAACAGGTCGTGAAGCTACTGGAATTTCCAGAAAGCTAACTATGTGATTATTTGATAATTGTTTGTGTTATACATGTTTAAGGCTTACGCAATCAAGGCAACTTGATGTATGTGGTCCTCTTCTTTGAAGGGGAAGCCGGATTAGACATTAATAAACCATAGTGACATGTTTAGGTGGCCTACCATAACTCGTTGCATGCTTAATAGTTATAGTTTATAATTTTGCATATTTATTGTGATAAATTGTGATGTAAAATTGTTTTGAGAAAAGATAAACATGACTAAGCAATATCGAAATAAGAGATTTTTTAATAAAATTGGGGTCCTACAACCTTGAGATACACCGGCTCACCCATTTGAACAAACTCTAAGAGAGGTATAAGCCGGAGTGCGCTAGCCTTCTAAAAGGGCGGGTTTTTAAATCGCGTTTATCGCATACCTTTGCCCTTGCGCTTCTTTGTGCGTTCAAATGGAGCTACCGAGCTCTCTCGTGTTGCTAAGACTATACAAATGATTTTATTAAATATTATGTTCGGAAGATATGCATGAATCTTCTAAACATAACCTTTTGATCACATATCAAATTGTATGACCCAAATAAACTTAAGTCATTGCCATCCAATTTGTCAAGGACACATGGGGTCATTGTTTTACTCACTGGTACACAGTGGTGAGATGACGATTGCATGGCAAAACCCATTCACTGGTACACAGTGGTGGTCAATTTTGCACGTTCTTAGTTGGACGACTTAAAGCGAGTTAAGCGGTGAGACCTTGACCCGTGGCAAAAGATGGGACAAAACATGACTACAAAAGATCGCTTGATGAATCTAGTGTCTTACGTAGGTCCCATACTTTCTAGGAATTGCATTTGTAATGCAATTACTGATCGTCACTTACCTTTTGAGTGCAATCGTTTCTAGCAGATCAGTTGATGAAATGATTGCATGTCAATTGGATCCTAGCCTTGATGAGATTAATTGTTTATTTCATAAACATTTGGGTAATTAATTTCTCAAGGATAGATTATCGAAAATACTGATTTTTGAACTTAATCTGTTTTGTAGATGGCGATGAATCCCTCCACAAACACCAATACTTTTCGGCAAAAGATTGAAAGGAAAAGTCTTTCTGGACAAAATCCAAATGATCTCATTCATAGACCGAGAAATGTTCTAAATAACTATGAAGTCCTTGATAAGGAGAGATCAGTTGTTCCTGAAATTGGTGCTACAACTAATGAGTTGAGTGCGACTGATACCGTGGATGTAGGGCAGTATATGTATGATTTGCATAAAGCACTTCTTAGCCTACAACACAAACAAGGAACACCAGTTGGACCTCATATACTGAAATTGAAAATGTATTTTGAGGAATTGGAAAAGCTGGATAATGTTTATGCTCCTCCAATTATGATTGGAATAATTGTCAAGTCACTTTCTAAGGACTTTGAGGATTTTGTGAGCAATTGTCGTTTACATGGGACGAGTAATACCGTCACTGAACTCCATGCTATGATAATTGAGTATGAAAAACAGCTTCCCAAGAAAATTCCAACACCCCAAGTTCTTGCAAGAAAAGGGGGAAAAGTCCAAAAACGAAAATCAATCGCCAAGGGCAATATAATGCCTTTAACGAAAACGGGTACAACGGCTAAAAACCAGAGCTGTCATCATTGTAATGAAGTCAGACACTGGAAGAGGAACTGTCCTAAGTATCTTGCCGAGTTGAACTTGAAGAAGAAGAATACTAGCGGCGCTAGTACTTCAGGTATCTTCACAATTGAATTATTTTCCTTATCTAAGCGTAAATCGTGGGTTTATGACACTGGTTGTGGCACTCACATCTGTAATGAATTACAGGGGCTTAGGAAAAGGAGGAAACTGAAGCCCAGAGCTTTGCAGTTGATAGTGGGCATTGGTCTACCAGCAGCTGTTGAAGCAATCGGAGAATTTCATTTAGTTCTTCCTTCCGGTTTAATTATTGTATTAGACAATTGTCATTATGCACCTTCTATTACTAGAGGTGTTATTTCAGTTTCTTTGTTGAAAGACAACGGATTCATTAATGTTTTTAATGATATTGGTATTTCAGTTTTTAAAAATAATGTTCATTATTTTGATGCTATTGCTTTTAATGGTATTTATGAAATTGATATGCGTGATTGTGTTTCAAATAATTCAATGTATCATGTTAGCAAAAGAGCCAAGACTGACTTGGACTCTACCTATCTTTGGCACTGTCGTCTTGCACACATTGGCAAACATCGCATTGAAAGACTTCAACGTGAAGGATCTTGAAATTGAATGATGAATCATTTGATATATGCGAGTCATGTGTTTCCGGCAAGATGACACGAAAACCCTTTAAGCATACGCCAGAAAGGGCTAAAGATCTTCTTGGACTCATCCATACCGATGTTTGTGGCCCATTTAGACATGTGTCAAGGAAAGGAGCTAGCTACTTCATTACTTTTACGGATGATTTCAGTCGTTATGGTTATGTTTACTTGCTTAAACATAAACATGAAGTCTTTGAAACATTCAAAGAGTTTAAGAATGAAGTTGAAAATCAACTCGGTAAATCCATCAAGATTCTTCGTTCGGATCGAGGTGGTGAATACTTAAGCCAAGAGTTTAAGGATTATCTTAAAGCGTGTGGAATTGTCCAACAGCTTACTCCTCCATACACTCCTCAACATAATGAAGTGTCTGAAAGGAGAAATCGAACCTTGCTAGAAATGGTAAGATCGATGATGACCCGTACAACTCTCCCATTTTTGTTTTGGGATTATGCTCTAGAGACTGCGGTATGCATTCTCAATATGGTTCCAACCAAGAAGGTTGACAAGACACCGTACGAATTATGGCATGGTGATGTCCCTAATTTGTCTTACTTAAGAGTCTGGGGATGTGAGGCACTTGTGAAGCGTGATACGCTTGACAAACTTGAACCCAGAACTACTAAGTGCATCTTTGTCGGATACCCTAAGGAAACGATGGGTTACGACTTCTATGATCCCGCCAAAAACACAGTTCGTGTTGCTCGTTATGCTGAGTTCTTTGAAAAGAAGTTAGCTCAAGAGAACAGTGGGAGGGTTGTAGAACTTGATGAGATTCAAGAGAAAGATGTGTTACCTTCTGAAGATACTAGCAATCATCAACTTGGGGGGGAAAATGTTCAATGTGATGAACCTCAAGTCGATGATAATGAAGCGATTCCACTTCGTAGGTCCGAAAGGACAAAACGTCCTACCGAAAGACTATGTCTGATGGTAGAAGAAAACGTTGTTGGAGATCTCGATGAGCCTCTGAATTTCCAAGCTGCATTATCAGATCCGGAATCTGACAAATGGCTTGAAGCTACGAATGTGGAAATGAAATCCATGAAAGACAATCAAGTCTGGTGCTTGGTTGATCTTCCACAAAATGCTCAGACCGTTGGGTGTAAGTGGATCTTCAAGAAGAAGACTGACATGGATGGAAATGTACACACCTATAAAGCTCGTCTCGTGGCGAAAGGTTATACTCAACGTTTCGGCGTTGATTATGAGGAAACCTTTTCTCCAGTCGCGGACATTAAAGCTATTAGGATTATCTTAGCCATAACTGCGTACTATGACTTTGAGATATGGCAAATGGATGTTAAGACTGCCTTCTTAAATGGTTACTTGGATGAAGAAGTCTATATGGATCAACCGGAAGGTTTTATTGATCCGAAACATCCCAACAAAGTATGCAAGCTTCAAAGATCCATTTATGGACTTAAGCAAGCATCGAGAAGTTGGAATAAACGGTTTGATGAAGAAATCAAAAAGTTTGGTTTTATTCAAAATCCCGATGAGCCATGTGTATATCGCAAAGCTAGTGGGAGTAATGTTACTTTCCTTGTCTTGTATGTCGATGACATATTAATCATAGGAAAACACGTTCCAATGTTGCAAGATGTTAAATCCCATCTTGGAAAGTGTTTCGCCATGAAAGATCTAGGAGAAGCGGCATTCATTCTTGGAATCAAAATCTATCGAGATAGATCAAGGCGATTAATTGGACTAAGTCAGAGTGCTTATATTGATAAGATCTTGAAGTGATTCAAGATGGAGAACTCTAAGCGTGGGTCTATACCTATGCAAGAAAAACTTAGTTTATCTGTCAAACAAGGTACTTCTACGCCTAGTGAGGTAGAGCGTATGAGTAGAATCCCTTATGCTTCGGCTGTAGGATCTATTATGTATGCGGTTAGATGCACTAGACCCGATGTGGCGTTCGCGCAAAACATCGTGAAAGCCATTGGATTGTTGTTAAAAATATTCTGAAGTACCTACGAGCTACTAAAAATATATTTTTGGTGTATGGAGGAAATCCAGACCTAGAGCTCAAAGTGACCGGATACTGTGATGCTGGATTTCAAACTGATAAAGATGACACGAAGTCTCAATCAGGATTCGTCTTCGTTTTAAACGGAGGAGCTGTGGATTGGAAAAGCAAGAAACAAACCACAGTCGCCATGTCTGCAACAGAGTCTGAGTACATTGCCGCCTCAGAAGCCGCAATGGAAGCAGTCTGGATAAGGAAGTTCATTAGCGGGCTTGACGTGATCGCCTCAAATGAATTACCCACTGATTTGTACTGTGATAATTCCGGTGCATTAATCATTGCCAACGAACCCGGAGTTCAGAAAGGTGCCAGACATTATGCTAGACGATATCACTATGTTCGAGAGCAAATCGAACTAGGAGAAATCAATCTACTCAAAGTTCACACAGATTTTAACTTAGCTGATCCTTTCACGAAAGCTTTGTCTAGGCCCAAGCTTGAAAGGCATGCCGATGGCATAGGTCTTAAATTAGCTAGTTATTTCATGTAAATCTGTTGTTTGGTATTTGGATAAGGGATGTTAAACAATTTATATTTTCTATAATGAAATAAAGTACTTGATATGTTTGATTTCATTCAATATTAAATTGTGTCCTATATTTGCATGTTTAATCCTTGAATATTTCGTTTAATATTTTGTATGTTATCGAATATTCTAAATTGTCCATTGTCGATTAATTATATGGGAATATAATTAAACGAAGACAAATGTGAGTGATTGGTTATATTCTTGGAATATGTAATGGATGGATCCCACCAAACTCACATGATATCCATAGCGGATGCATATCGGACTACCCCACTAACGAATTATCGCTTTATGGATCATCGTCATAAGTGAAATTCGTAAATGGTTACGTTTATTGATCCTTTGACTTGAGATGCAAGTAGGTCAGCATATATGAATCGCACTTACTAGATGTAGTTCTAACTCACCTGTATAAGGGGGTACATAAAGGGCTATTTTCAGAAAGCGTCGTGAAATATGATGACTGACACGTGTAGTCAATATAGGATTTGTTCCTTCGATTTGAAAATTGAAGTATGATACCATTGGCGCCCTCATTGGGACTGATTAAAGATGTTTGCATGGTCGTGCCCAAATAAATCCAGATTGTTCTCGATTATATTTGGTAATCATTAATTAGTTATGAAATGAGAAACATAATCGTTAAATGATGAAATGATCTCGATCCATATTCATATTTAACAAAGGTATCTGAACAAAGGGATAATAAATGCCTTGACCATTTAAACAGTACTTAAATGTTTTCGGGAGCATCGCGGTGTTGCTAGACGCTTAGCAATGTTATTACCTTCATTCGTTACGAGCTCAAGTGGCAGCTGTTGGAATGTGATCACGTAAAATGAACGTATGTCCGAAAAGTATTTAAGCCTACGGGGTCACACCTCAACGTGAATGTTAATATAAATTAATTAATATATTAAATGTAATTTATTGATTGATTTGATCACGAAAATCTAACGGGGGTTCGTTAAAAGAGTTAAAAATTAACGGTACTTAATTAACGGACTTAACGGAGAAGAGTTGGAATTAGGAAACTTTCCTTGTTTGTTTCTAAAGGGGGGCGGTCGAATGAGGCTTCAAAACCCTCCAAGACTTGGTCATTAAGTTTCCTAAACCTATAAATACAAACCTATATTATTTGGTTTATCACAAAATTAAATCCATAGGGTTTTCTCCTCTCTTTTCCTCTCCCTCTCTCTCGGCCGAACTCCAAAACCAAAAGGGTTTTTGGTTTTCGGTTTCCATAGCTAGGAAAAGGGTTTTCGGGTTAGCTAGGTTTTCGGGTTTAAGCAAAGGGTTGTTCGTGATCAAGTACTAGCATACAACGTTTCACCGTTGAGTGTGCAATCGTAGAGAGGTTAAGTTAAACCTTGTTTTGTCTTCAATCTCTCCATATTAAGGTACACATTCTATTCCTTGGTTAATTAGTTAAACTACATAGATCTTGTCTTCCGCTGCATGCTTTGTGATATGTTGTGATAATTAGTTATAAAACCCAACACAAGGTGCGAGACATAATTTTAAATTTCATTAGCTTATTTGAAAAGGCTTATGTTTACAGCCTAATGTACGTGTATAATCAAAGGTGTGTGGGTGTGTGTGTTTTTTCACTTTAAGCGTATGATGAAATATACAAATGAGAGAAAGAAGCATAGAAAGGATGGAATGCTTTTTCATTATTATTGTTTGGATAGCAAAGATTAAGGAAAGATTTACACCAAAAAACATTGAGGAGAGCATAATGCAATTTATTACTAAGCTATTGAAGCTCTTCATTGTAATATCACTGTATTTTATCCGTAAGCTTCTAATATAAAAGGTTTCATGTTTGAATGCAGAGAGGAGCATGGAATCTTGGTTTTGGATTTGCCCATTTTTGACTGTTTTTGGTTCAAGAAGATGCACTTGAGCTATTTGAGATCGTAACATGCTTTTGTATGAATCTGATGCACTCCCCAAAAAGGAGGTGAGTTCATTGTTGACGTTATTCAAAACACGCTCTCTTCCTGTGTTCTTTATGACACTATATGTTATCTATACTATTTGAAGGTTGTTAATATTTGATATTTTGTGCTTATTTCTTGCAGCTCATCTTTTGTTCTTAGATCTCGACATCAAGTTTTATGAACTTAATCTTTTTACCTGTCATGCCACGGATGATAAAGTTAGTGGCGAAAGCGCTTAAGCCACTTTAAGTAATTATCTGGTTATTTGAACTTTATGCATCACTTTCACGAGTGAGTTCATGAGATGTTAGCTCCTCTTCCCATGTTTACACTGTTGGAATATGATCACGTAAAATGAACGTATGTCCGAAAAGTATTTAAGCCTACGGGGTCACACCTCAACGTGAATGTTAATATAAATTAATTAATATGTTAAATGTAATTTATTGATTAATTTGATCACGAAAATCTAACGGGGGTTCGTTAAAAGAGTTAAAAGTTAACGGTACTTAATTAACGGACTTAACGGAGAAGAGCTGGAATTAGGAAACAATTAGGAAACTTCCCTTGTTTGGTTTCTAAGGGGCCGGTCGAACTAGGGATCAAAAACCCTACAAGACTTGGTCATTAAATTTCCTAAACCTATAAATACAAACCTATGTTATTTGGTTTTACACACAATTAAATCCATAGGGTTTTCTCCTCTCTTTTCTCTCCCTCTCTCTCGACCGAAATCAAAAACCCCAAGGGTTTTGGGTTTTCGGTTTTACATAGCTAGGAAAAGGTGTTTTCGGGTTAGCTAGGTTTTCGGGTTTAAACAAAGGGTTGTTCGTGATCAAGTACTAGCATACAACGTTCTACCGTTGAGTGTGCAATCGTAGAGAGGTTAAGTTAAACCTTATTTTGTCTTCAATCTCTCCATATTAAGGTACAAATTCTATTCCTTGGTTAATTATTTAAACTACATAAATCTTGTCTTCCGTTGCGTGCTTTGTGATTTGTTGTGATAATTAGTTATAAAACTTAACAGACACTATAACTAATATTTGCTGTACTACTTTAGGTACAATGTTGCTATTAAGTTTTGTAAAGATCATATTGCTCAGGGTTTACTGATGAGATGTAAGTTGATTCAAAGAAGTACTTCAATGCTTGTGAAGATGAATATACCGCTATGAAAGTAACGGCTTCTTTCACTCACGAATTCAACATGTTTTTGTATAACTCCGCTCACTATCTTTTGTAAAACTCAACTTAATATCTTTTGTTACTATTATAATATCCAATGTATCCTACTTACTATTTCATTAGTTTTACATTATCTATAGCTCATATATTTAGTCTTTCATTTACTTAACATAATCAAATAATAAATAATTAATCACAAATCCTTTTTTTTTTTAAATTATCTGTGTTTTCCGCGGGATAAAAATCTAGTGGAACCTATAACCAAGGACTAAAAGTTTAAAACAAAACTATTATTATAGAAGAAAAAGAAACAAAATTATAAACCAATATAAGGACTAAAAAGTCTAACAAAATATATATGGATTTGGATTTGCTTTAAACTTTAACAATATCAACTAATTAAATTAAAAGAACTCGAGCTAATTCAAAAGCAAAACCCTATATAAGTAACATTTCAACAATGATTCTTATACAACACATAATAATTTAAACAAAATGTTTATGTATCTATACAATATTCTAAAGAAAATAATCCCCTTGTTGAAAATTATATGAGTAGTATTGTCTAAAATGCTTTTAATGTTTATAAGTCATTTATCTTGTAAAATATCTCCAGTAACCATTTACATCATCAATTATCTATACCATTTGACGTTGTCTCTACCACCAACAATCGCCTCCACCACCATACCATCGCCGGCATAACCACAATATAAACACCACTTAACATCAATATAAACACCACTTAACATCACCCTAATATGTACTTAATATCTCCGACTTCTTGTATTTTTTCACAGTATATTATAACTAGCCAACTAGGTATTATTACCATAACCATGTTATTATTATAAAAAAGAAAAAAAATAAAATTTCAAACACCACTGCCGCCGTCTCTGCACCTAACTCACCGTCGCCGCCGCATCCTAATGGACGACGACGTTTTAATGGAAGGAATCTACGGTGAAGAAGAAGAAGAAGGAATTATTAACAATAATAATAATAATAAAACAAACAGAAGAAAAAGAAAAGGCAACAACAGCCAACAAAACGACAGAAACATAAAAGGAATAATGTTATCAATTACAAAACCTAGTTATACTTTGAAAAACACAGGACGTAATGTTCGGAGTTTACGTTGTCAACATCGGAGTAGACTCCGGTACCTTCTCCAGCAACTTGTCCGCCGTCAAAATTGGTCGGAAGCATCAGGCGTCTTAAGTCTCTTGTTGAAAGCAACCATTAAGGATAACTGTTTGTTATCAAACAGGACTAAATATTGGGTAATATATAAATTATCTTTTTGCTATTTAATTTAAATGTTTGTTATTGTTAGTCAATATAACTAAATGATAAATACATGTGATATATTATCATAGTCTAATTCTGTTCATTTTTATTCGATCTTCCCGGACCGTTTAACGGGTGGATACTTTTTTGAGAAAATCATGTAAAGTGAATTTTTATTTGATATAGCTATTTTGGTAGAGGTCATGAGTTCGATCAGTGGTAAACACCCTTGCCTTTGGAGACAGAGGTCATGGGTTCGATCCTCATCCCATGCAAAGGTTTGAGGGCCTTTTCTACCATTTAGGTAGAAACTGGAAGCAGCCTCTCTACTTTGGTACTTTGGTAGAGGTAAGGTCTGCCTACATCTTAACCTCCCCCATACATCGTCGAGGTATTGGGGCTCAAAACCCGCGGAAGGCGGCATTGAGCAGTTACTTACTTACTTTTTTTTACTTGTGCAAGAATTTTACGATTGGGGCTAAGTAGGAATTTATGTATTGTTGGCACGTTGATTAATTTTGGACTAGACTAATACATAAAAATAATACTAGAAATATAGGGTTTAACATGATTTGAATGTATGTATATATGTATGTAGGCTGCATTAGAGCTTTTACATCATATGGGATCCGCAAAAGTTAAACCAAGAAGAATCCAGCAGCTTTACGATATATCCATGAGAAAAAGCTATGCGGGTACAAAAAATAAGCGCGCTTTCTTCAAGGTATACATTACGTTTTTGTTACTATTATTATGACGATTTAATATGCTTTATCTGTATTTCTTGAGTTGAATGTTTATGATCTTTTAGCAGGGTAGGTTTGATGTACAGTTAGAATATCTTCTATTCTGTCTTTGGCAAGGCGACACTGATGGTGCCTACCAGGTTGTGATGAGGTTTGTATTTAGTTGATCTTCATCTATCATCTATGCCTTTATGCTTAAGTATTTATATTTATGTTTGCACCAGTATGCTATTGAGAGTTGTTTAAGCCATTTGGTTATAATTTGGAACATATGCTTACTTGACATATGGGGATGGTTTTGTTTTAATCAAGTAAAATTGTGTATTCTCAGTCTTCTGCAAGAAAGTGGCTTCACAAGTGACCCCATCGCAAATTTGGTTGTTGGGTTGGCCTATTCTCATCTATGGTACAATGCTATTCAGAAAGAAATAGGCTTACATGATTCACTCGAGTCTAGTTCTCCAATCCAGTCAATGTCTGAGCCTCAACAGAGCATGTCCCACAATCATTCTGATGAACAAAGTGCTGTTGAGGTTCTAGCATGCAGTTCTTCGTTACAGAATTCAAATACCTCCATCAGAATTGACAAAGTATTTGATCCTGAAAAAGTTGTTGATCAAGATAGAGTAGTTCCAATGGAGGTTGACTATAACCTGAAAAAAGTACCCGAGTATGAAGAACTCGATATGGACCCTGCTGAGAGTGATCAAACTGGCAATGCTTCTCAGTTTCCTCATACTGGGAACAAACGATATGGTTCGATATTATATGCTCGTGGTGAGTTCATAAGTTTATGTATCATATTTAACCTCTAGTCATGTAGGTGCTTTATGGTAGCTTTTAGCTCAATTGAATCAGTTTGGCTGTTCTTGTTACAGATTTAGACTATATGCTGATGCCTATAAGACAACCCATCACAAATAACTTTGAGGATTTTATTTCTCTCCAAAGGGGAATACAAACTGATCACTATAAGGCTGCAGTGAAGCATTTACGTGTCGCTCTTCATTCTACTCCTCCAGCTTTTGAAGCTTTACTCCCTCTAATACAGGCAAGCGACATTTCTGTCTTCTCTTCAGTTTATTTTAATAAGACTTCTCAATTGTCTAAATTTTGTTACTGGACTAAGGTTACATTTCAATGTTACTAGATACTGTTGTTTGGGGATCAAGTCAAAGAAGCTATAGAAGAGGTTGAAAGTATTGTTCAAAATTCTGATGCTGCACTTCCCTTTAGGTGATCCTACCTTCTCATAGTGAGATCCTTCGGCACTTTAGTTTTTTTTTATTAACTTTTTCTAATTTAAACTCTTTTATCCATAAAGACTCAGAGCTAGTTTGCTGGAGCATTTTTCCAATGAGGGTGCAAACAAACTGGCCATTTGCTTTGAGGATGCATTAAGAAAGGATCCAACTTGTAGCCACTCATTGACAAAGCTAATAAAATTGCATCATGATGGTATGCTATCTCATCTTGAAATTTTGATCGGTCATATTCTTCTTGTCTGTGTTTTCTTTGCAGTGAGTTATTTAATTTTAACGGATCCGGTATGATGTGTAATTCTCAAAGATATGCTTACTTAAATGATCTAGTTAATTTCACATGATTTTAGAATTTCGCATACTTGAAACACAACCTGGTACTTTGGCTAAGGTTTTGCAATATTTATATTTGTGAAAATGTTTGCTGTGTGTGTATATGTTCCTAATGGGTACAGTAGTGTTACTCTGTTCAAAACTCGATGTCACCGACAAAAACAATTGCTTCCATTGGAGCCTTGTCCAAATTGTAGAGGTAGTGAATTTGACCAATTTACTTCCAAAACTGGTGAAGTAAAAACTTCAGTTGAAACAAAATCAGGTTAAATGGTTAAATGGGTCAAACAGGAACAACGGGTGACTCAAAAGTCAGCCAGGCTGTTTTATTGTAATGCATAAAACCTCATGAATCATTTATTTATTCATTGAAATGTTTTTTGTAAAACACATTTTTTAGTAAAAAAGGAACTAATGAAGACAGAAGATACCTAGGTCAACCCACCGATATATATTTCAGTTTGTACTAGGGATTTACCACTTTATTCTTCTCCCTGACCCTTCATTTGCTACAGTTATAAATTTCACGGGCATTAGAAGATTGTCATCGATATGCATTAAATTTGTGGGTTCTGATTTTGAACCTGACCTCCTTGTGTCTGTGTGGATCATTGTTTCAGGATATTACAGCGTAGAAAAGTTGGTAGAGATGATTGCTTTGCATTTAGATGCTACCTATGCAGACTCTGAAGTTTGGAAAGAGTTTGCTTCTTGCTTTATCACGCTTTCCCAAATTGACGAGGATAGGATGTCAACTTGTGAGAAAAGCTATGGGGATAGTTACACAAAGTGTTCCAAGAATCCTCTTGATGTGTTCAAAGACAATTTGTCGAGAAAGAGCTGGAAATTACGTTGTCGATGGTGGATGAACCGTCACTTTACCCAAACCATACTTGCATCAGAAATTGCCTCAGGTAGTTTTTCTTTGTTCCTTTTTTTAGAAAAGTTTGAGTTTCTCATGAATCAATAAAGTGATGATTCTTAACGTCGAACTTTGGTGCGAGAAAATCGACAGCCTAGATAGTTTCACGTTCGGATCAAAACGAGCAATCTTTGATACTATTTGGGTTTGTTTACCTAGGTTTTGCATCAACAGGAACTAGTATATATTAAGTGTTGTAGAAGACATCCTGTTTATACATTAAGCATCTGGGGAGCTTTTATGCTAATAACATCACATTTTGGAATTTGGATGGTCATCCTATACTTGCATAACCGTGTCTAGTGTCAAGTGTCAAGTGATATCCATGTAGTTTTTTTCTAGTTTTTTCTGTTGTTGACGATATCATGTATCATGTTACATCATTCACAGGTAATATGGATCTTGTAGCATACAAAGCCGCTTCGGCATGCCATCTTTATGGTCCAGAATTTGTGTACGTCGTGAAGGCTCATAAATATTTGAAAAAGAAACGGTATCAAGGTAGGCCAGTCTTAAAAATACACATGGAACAAGCTGTCAAGTTTTACCCCGCATAGGAGGTTTTACTAGTCACAGAAAACAACAGTGCAATACGGAATGGCTGGATACTGCGGGCCTAAATATCACTTTCCTCTTTTGTTAATCTTTTGAAAGAAAAGAAAGGAGAATTTGGAAGCAATAATCATATTCATATTCGGGCATTGCTTACTCATCATAATTAAGGGATGGAAGTTTGAAAGGAACTTTTTTGCAAGTCTTTATGATGCTTTAATACAAGTAAGCACGCCAGCAGGCAAGACAATTAATTCAAGCACTCACAGAACTGGAAGCAGCCCTATCTTTAAGTTTATGGTGTTGGCCCATAAACTTGATTTTTGAATACGATGATGGCGAAATTTTGTGTAGCATACTGTAAATTGAACTGATGGTGGTTTCAGAATAGCATCAAAATGTATTTGATAGTGTAGTTTTTAATTTATGCATTATCAAAGTTTTGTTGCAAGCATTGTATTTTTTTTAATTATGCATTTGTTTGACCAATTGATGTCTTGTTTTTCCCTTACTTTCAACATGGATATATATAAAATAATAATAATGCTACCAATATTTGAAACAAAATCATGTCCAATGTAATATAAACATTTCATATAATTTGTTTGATATGCGCTCTCGCTTATTATAGAAGCTATAATCTTATTAAATATGATAAAATTTTAAAAACAAATTCGATATGGGTAGATAGGTACAGCATTGAGTGTTTTATAAAGATAATTTGTCTTTTTTCTTACGGTAATTATTGAGGATAATAAAGATGACTTTACAAAACTCAATTAAATAATTCTTGTTTAACTTATAATAATCAATACTGGTTTATATTTTAAAAAATTACTTATAACTTAATTTATCTATTAAATCTTAAATTTTAAACCCGTATCAAATACATGAGTTTCAAAACATCATCACTATAAGAATTAGTATATAAAATAAAAATATACGTATACATTAAAAGTAGAATTATATTTAAAAAGAAATTGAGATATTCAAATGTAAACACAGAATGCTACATATGGTACTGTTACAGAGTTTTACAACAAAACGCAACAATAATAACAAAAAAGAAAAACTACTTCAACTCGCCTATGCTCATTTTCGCCCTACTCTTGTGATCCATAAAAACCAAGTGACAGATAGCACCAAGCGAGAATCATAATAGCATGTAATACCATCTCATTCCTTGCAACCTAGGTGCACCACAAGCGAGAATCACAATAGCATGAAGCATCTTCTTGCCAATAGCACCCAAGTTAGAAAGATTAAGTTTAAGAAGGTTTCAGTGGCGAAAGCATAAATGACCTTACACCAGTTCGCCACTCTTTCCCAAACATCCCACGCAACAGAACACGAAGTGAAGAGAGATATAAGTCGTTTCAAGTTGTACATTTCAAACGGAACAGAAATAACACGGCAACACCACATTTCTTTTACGCAGGTTCTCCTAACTCGGAAGCCTATCCATCTCAATTCGCCATCCAATGACATTTACTTTTTTCGACAACCATTTGCACAATCTAAACTTATACCAGTCATGAGCATTCAAAATTTTTCAACAACCGTTTATAAGAGGCAACAAAAAATTTCTGCTCACTACCACCACCTTCTCAAACCCAACAAACATGTGAGGTTTGATCCACAATAGAAGCTCAAACCATATAAAACAAAAGATCAACGTATCGTTTTAGCAACAACTAGCTAACCTTGTAGATATTCTACCATGCACCATGAGCCCGGGGCGCACATAAGAAACCGCGACCAACAACCTCATTAGAGTAGATAGCAACCACGACTTTTCTCTACAACTGAAACGACACATTACGATTAACGGAAAAATAAGGAATTTTTTTTTTTTATAGATGCGCCACATGTTTTTATACATGCGCCACATTTTTGTTCGGGCATGTGTAAAAACATGCGCCGCATTTTTTGCTCAGAAGACACCTAAACTTTAGACTTCCAAAAATGCGTCGCATATACCAAAATATGCGCCACATATTTGGGTCTGACAGAAACACACTCAATTTTGACACTTCAAGTGACTTGCAAACTTTTACCAATTATTTCCAAACCTTAAACCACTTTGTCAAACTTAAAAATGAGTTAAAGACGCATGATTCAACATTCGGAAAGCTTTCATTTGATTAAGTGTAACATTTACAATGAAACGAGTCACATTACCCAAGTTGACATCATCTAGGGTTTTTCAATATTTCAAGGCACAAAGAACCATGACTCCAAACCATCTTTATGCAGAAATATACATGGCAAAACTTTACCAAAAATACTTCAAATGTACCAAGAGCCATTAGTCCAAAGGAGTTACTGTGAGTTCTAGCCACAAACCAACTTTTACCGCAAAGGTCAACATTTCCACATTTCCTAATCAACATAAATCTTCAAAGCACATAATCTTGTTTCCAACTTCCGGGACAACCTATAAAAAAAGGGTAAACAACTAAAAAATAAGCAAAGCTTAGTGAATAATCTCGCATACGTTTATACACACGAAGGAGGGCAATGCACAAAGGTCTATTGCATATAGACTATGGCACCATCGTGCCATATCTATAATACTCACCTTGTGCCAACGCATTACATGGATCCATATAAGCAAATGATTACAATCTCAATAAACAATAGCAATGCTCCACATGAGCTATGTCCCACATGGACTATGACCACTACTTAGGCCCGTAATCAAAGACGACTACTACTTAGGCTCAACGCCAAATCAATTAGCACACACGGAATCCACCATCATATGGTAATTGATCCAAGGCATATATAAAAGTATGCAAGAAAACTCACCTCCTCCGCGACCACAATCAAAATCATGATGACCACAAGAACGCAAATTACAAGCTTTCAATCTAGCAAATCAAATTACAAAACACATATAAGGTCATCCATCATATTCAAGGCTATCTAACCATAGCCAAACACAAACAATTCACTAGCATTCTTTTACCCAATTCAAACTCATATTATCTTTGAATTGACCAATTTCCAAATCTCATTTTAATACTAAAAATCACCATTTTCATAGTATTTCCAACTCTGACAAATATGGCCACAACAAAATTTTCATATCTCTTTTCATAAATAGTTAACCAAACATGTCAAAACCATTTTCATAATCATAATACCATGGCCATATGACATTTCACCTAAAAATCACTATTTCCGTCTAATCATAATCTCTACCATATGATCATACTATATTTTTACTCAAAATCATCATTTTCTTTGTTTTGACAACAAAAGCCAACATTCATGCAACTACACCTCAAAATATACCATTAAAAGTTAGAAAAACATTACTACATATTCATCTCATTGAAATAATCCCCAATTTATGAAGTTCCATAACTTGAATTTAAGCAAATATCTCAACTTCAAGAAAACCCCCAATTTAGTTCATAGTAAGAACCCTAAATTGAGTAATAACAATGGCTCTAAGGCAAGATAATCATTTTTCCTCAAAAACCCACATTCCATTAGTTGCATGAACCCTAATCTTTAAAATAATTAAAATTAGGTTAAGGAATCATTACCTTGAAGAAAAGGGTTAGAATTAAGGTTAGAAATTACAAATTGTTCTTCATTTTTCTGTTGATGATGTCGACCCACATATAATCCACACACTCAATTCTCCCAAATTTAATTCATCACAATAATATAGTTATTATGATTTCCAATTGAACAATTCTTTGCTTGAATGGAGGATTTGATTTTTTGTTTGTAATGGAATTCCATGAAGATTAGAGAAGAAAAAGGAAAGAAGAAGTGGAAATATGACTAATAAGTTGGGAGGATGGGTGGCACTGAGTGCCACGTCCCATGGCTACTTTTAGTTGGTATTTTACCTGATAGTCGCTAAAGTTTCAACTAAATTAACTCTATATTCAAAAATAAATTATTAGAAAATTATTTTAATGGCAAAACTATAATAAATGTTAATTTTCATTGGCATAAAAATTTTAAGATGTTACAACAACTTATCTACTTCCGTGTTATATCAAAAGCCATTTGACAATAAGACTATCATTGATATCCTAGAGCAAGATTGTTTTCAAGAAATTGCCGGCATGGGAGGTTCAACTAGCGTTTCTCATAAAGGAAGTCAGGGGAGTATGAATCAGATAGCAACGACAACATCCTTCCCAACATAAATGAAGACCCCCCTCCCGTTGAATCAAGAAAGTCGAAAAAGAAGCAAGCCACATCTGCTTCCTCGAGCCACAATGTGGAAGATAAGATTGCCTCTAACACAACCAAGAAATCATCATATTTGGATATTAAACGCGAGAAGGATCAATAAGCGGAAGATCTTTAGGCTACACAACTCGGTGCGAAGAAGATGAAGGTTCGACAATAGAATTTGAAGTTTTTCACCGAGTCGTACGAGCACATCACCGATCCCTCTCTGCTAGAACTCATTTTTGTCGAAAAACGCGAACTTGTCAACAAGTACTGATGACAATGTAATGTAGCTATTTTTTTTAGAACTTGTTGTCAAATGTTTTTTCTTAATTTTAGCTAATTTTTTTAAAGTATGTAGGTAAGTTTTGTTGTTTTTTTATTATTTTTTTTAAGTTATGTTAAACGTATTTTTTTTAAAACTTTTTTTAATGAAATGTTATGTCTTTAGTTTTATATAGTTTGTGTATTTTAAGTATAAAAAATAAATAGAATAAAAAAAATGATGTGAAAATTGGAGAAGTTTTGTAAATGTGTTGTCACCATTTTGATAAAGTTTGATAAACGGCTTAAATTGAGATGAAAAGATTTTATTAGATAATGGTAATATGACAATTTGGTAAACTTTGCTAAACATCTAACCATCCCTCTTTTTAATTGGTCGATAAGTAATTAAAATAATCTTTTAATATATAAAAAAAACTAGTTCTAATACCCGCACGATGTACGGTAGCGATATATAGTGCATCATAAAAAAATTTGAATATGCCTCATACATAATTTGTGAGTTTGAAATAAACTGTGGTTAAAATAAATCAAACAAGGTTATAAAGTCTTTTGTATTAATAAGTCAAGAATTAGAGTTTAATAAGGAAATTGAATGTATATATACAATTAAAAATGTTAATTAAACAAAATAAATAAATTAAAAGGTCAAATGTCGATTGATCAAGGATTACGTCATATGTCGTTACAAGAATATATCAATCTTGTTTTAGTTTATTGATAGATGATAAAGAAAAGCTAAATTACAACAAAGAAATTTCGATCTTAAAAACCTCGTAACTTAACCTTATAAATTAACCCGAAAACACTTTTATTAAATTTCCTAATTAAATACAACAAAAATAAAAAAATAAAAAATACAACTCGTACTATAGACCTATAGTCTATACATACATTATAAATTCTCTATTTCCATATTTTGGCAGAGAGAAAACCTGTTTTACAGAAATCTAGTCGAATCGGCGTCTTTCTTGCTCTTAAGTCTTAACACCTTTGTTGGCGGCTGCTTTGGGATTAACGCCAAACGAGAGAATCCCCCCTCTAAATCCATCAATGGTAATCCCTCTATCTTAATTCTATTTAATGGTAATCTTTTTAATGAAACCCTAATGCTTAATCTTTTTAAATTTTTTCTTTATGATATTTTATTAAGTTGTTGTATATTGTAATTTGATTAATTGATGTTTATTTTAATTTTAATTAATTTCATCTTAGTAGTATTAACAATGCATGATGCAGTTTTAGTATATTCATAAGTTTGATGAAAGATGCATCCAAGAGATTTTGTGGGACGGATCAATGCGTTTTTAAACACTTAAATAATGTTAATTAAGTATAAAGTATGCTAATTTTATTGCATCAATGAAATTTATGTGTGTTATTTCATTATAGATATATATAAATATGTATATATATGTACCATAAAATACATAGGGGGCCAATTATTTATTCATTATATATTAAATATTAAAAAATTAGTACTTGAGAGGGATTTCACCCAAGTTGGGTGCATAACAGCACCACCTTCACTTTTCTTCTTAATGTGATTGAAATAATAATGGTCAAGTGCGGAGCGTTACTAATGACAATGTGCCGATTTTTATTTTTGATAATGGTAGGTACGTTTGCAGTTGGATCCGTTTCTTAGTGAATTAACTACCATGTTTGAGCAGACTACCGAGAAAGGCTCTGTATGGGTTACTCTCAAACACTGTAAGTTTTTTTTTTGTTTTGTTTTTTTCGGTTCCTGGATTTTAAATGTGTTGCTCATCTGTTTACTATTTTTTAGCGTGTGACAAGTCTGCCGTGCAAATAAATAAGATGAAGAGTGCTGGTAAAGTTCCGGAGTACAAATGTCTTGTTAGGGCAACTGATGGAAAGAAGAACATATCTACATTGGTATTACGTCTAAACGTTAACTTTATGTCGCTTTTTTCTGTTATCTTTGTTAAATTTTTGCTCTAACTGTTAACTATATGCGCTTTGTTTTTGACACATACCATATTGGTTTTATTGCGTCATTAGTTTAAAGTGTCTGGTTTGTTCATCACGGGCCACAAAAAAAGTTTGTATATTCATATTGCAGTTTCGTATCTGTCTTTTGTAGTAGACTACTTTTTGTTTTATGCTAGGTTTTACTGATATTTTTGGGCTTGGAACGTTACTGACAACATTCACATTAACAGACATTTTATTGTGAATCACTTCGTTTGGACTAATAAAGAGATGGGTTATTGACTTATCGTACAGTACACCACTGTATTCAAAAGCTATGCTCTTAACTGTCATCTGTGCTATCTGTAAGACAACACTAGATTTGAAATGGGCCTTATGTTGTTAGTATTATCTGAAGACGAACCTCTCTAGTTTAGGTAGTGTTTAGTGGGCAAATGGGATTGGAATTCGTTAAGAGGATTGAAAGAAGAAGATAGAGAAAATGCGGAACAGAGAAAACCCATCCTTCCACCCTCGCATAAGAATTGAATAAACCCATATTTCATGTGTCTTTTTAAACTCATCCTCGTAAAGCAAACACTGACATTTTATCGATAATACAATCCGAAACCCTCAAACCCTTAATGTTCAAAACGATCATCCAAGTCTTGATCTGCCAAAGTTTATACTTCTAGAATTCTTTTCTTCTTGAAAAATGTGGGGAGATTTCCAACACCAGGCTTGTATGTTTTTTGGAGCTCCTAGGTTTTTCAGGCTATCACAATGTAAACCAATAAGTTTTGGTCTTTTGGAATTTTGGAAGGGATCATGGTAATGTTTGTCAGGAACATTGTGTAGGATGTGGTATCTTTTATTGTCAGTGATAGATATAGTTATCTGAATGTATATATAAGTTAGGGTTCTATCTCTAAAAAGTCGAGTGTGTAAAGTTAAATTGATGTAGCTTAAAAGGGAGCGGGCCAAACGGCTGAAATGGCCAAATGAGTCTAATGAGTGTAGTTGGTAAAGTTTAAAACTACCTGTTCTGACCCATTATGCTATTTGCTTGCCTGCGCATTGTACCGCCTACAATATTGCTTTCAAGTTACAACGATAGTTTTGGAGGCATCGCCATGGTTGTGAAAATGAAATCCTCGTTACTCTTTACTTGGTCAGTCTCATAGGGGTAACAGACGATTTTGTAAGCAGCTAAGTGGTGAACTTGATAGTTTAAGTCGATGCTGCTTCTAATGACTATAACGTGTCTAAATGGGAATTGGGAGGTCTGAATGTCTAAAGAAGATGATGTAAATTGTCTGAGTTGATCTATCTGAGACTTGCTCATATGTATCTAGTATCTTGGATGATGCATATTGTTTAAGATAGACTATCTTGCTCTGTTGCCGAAAGCAAATTACTTAGAGCATCCACAATGGTAGGTTGATTAAAAGGTTTTTTTATGCTAGTAAGTCATTAAAAAGCTTTCTACCATTGGGAAATAATACTTTTTTCATCAAAAGGTTGACAATCCTCAACCTATTTGATGAAAGACTTTGTTTTTAAAAAGACTCTCACACCAAGTTATAAATAATTTTATCAATATGACTTTATCTAACATTTTTAATTTAATGTTATAAATTGATGGTGTGGAAATAATAAAAAGTCATTAATAGGTTAATGCCATTGGAGATGCCCTTATGATCAGTGGCTTCTGACTTTCTGCGATAGGGACCAAAAGTTAAGACCCATTTCGTCATGTGTGAACTTCATTGGCGTATCATTAACTGGTCATTTTACGTACTTTACATACGTGTATCCAAACACCCTTTTAAGACTAATGCCCCTAAATTCCGATTAAAGTGATCAAATGCTTATTGTTTGCACTAATAGACGATCTATCTCCTTTAATAGGGCCTGTCGATGTGCATTTTTTGAAATTATTATATGATTATTGTGACCTAATAAGTTGAAGATAAACAGATTCTACGTTCTGTTTCTGGTTATGTGAAGGGATCGAAGGATCAGTTTATGGTAATGAGATTCATACTGGCTGCAACAAAATTGATTAAGTAGTGTTATTAAATGATTAAATAACTCATCTAATTACCTCTTTTAACCTTATTTGAGAAACCTTTGCCATTTTACTCGCAAAGAACTTTTTTCTTTCTCTTTTCTCGTTTTATGCTGTAGTTTGTAGATAATTAGAAATTTGTCAAACACGTAAACAACCACTTATCTAGTTCTTACCACTTCAAATAGCAAAACAAACCCAAACACCATCTCATGTGACTTGTTTCATAGCATCGGTTGATTTCCTTTAAACTTGTTCTGCTCGGAATACAGGTCGGAACAAAGGATCATCAGCGCTTTCAAGCATCTTATGCTACTATTTTGAAGGCCCGCATGACATCTTTGAAAAAGAGAGAGAAAAAGGACAAAAGAAAGGCCACGGATACCGATAAAAAGCAAGGAGTCTCAAAGAAACGTGCTGCTACCTCCAAGCCATAATGATATATTGGAGTTCATGGTCTAGCATACATCTCATTTAAAATGTTTCCTTTTGTGCTAATTTGTGAAAGATAGTGTTATATTTTGCCCCTCACCCATGCTTCCCTTTGAAGAATCATCGATACAAATCGGTATATTGTCGGGTGGATATTCAGGTTCTTTTACAAGTGAATATTTGCTGGGCAGATATTTATCAAATGCAGATTACGTGACTCTATTAGTTTTGCATTTTTTTAGTGATAAATCTGCGACACCTTTTAGCCATCCGCAACAAATATGCATGTTATACTAAAAAGGGTACAACCGTATAAAGCATGTTGTGTTGTGTATGGGTAAAAGTTGTGGATTTATCACCCTCTTTATCTACAAATGGGCCATAATGGAGGTGGGGGGTTACTTTGTCTTGTTTACGTACTTAACAAAAGGTTTACTTCTGCAAATTAACCCTTCGGAAAATAATTAACATGATAAGTATTACAAAAGCTATATTATTGTTGCAATAATAATCTCTGTTATTTTCTCCTTTTATTTTCTTCTTACACTCAAGGTATAGCATGCTTTGGTTGTATTTCTTGATAGTACATACGTTCTGCCTTACAAGTTACATACAAAAGTTAGTTTCGCATGGGAATTTCCATGCATTCAGCTATGCCTCTAAGGAATTTTAAATTGGCATAATAAGGTAGGGATTATTACCAATGAATGTAACTAACTATGCTAAAATGTTTATGTTATGTAAAGATCTCGTAAAATGTCTACGTAATGTAATGAAGTTTCAAATTTCGGTTATTGGATGTACCCGGGTATATGTGGTAACTATATAAGTTGTCACGTGTAGGTTTTTGATTGACGAGGTTCATCGAATAATCAGGATTTGAAAGTTTATTACATGGCATAGACATTTTATAAGATCTTTATATAACATAGATATTTTAGCATAGTTAGTTGGATCAATGATCAATAAAGTAGTATAAAAATAACTTCCAAGTTCCAACATGGGCGGAGCTTTGACTAGGGGCCCCAACGGCCCAACCCCCAAAGAAAAGAAAATTATACACAATGAAAGCCCATATAGCCATATAGGGATGTTATTAACAAATTTTAAGCTAATCCTTTTAGAGTATATATTGTTTTTCAATTTATATTGTTAGTGTAAACTTTATTAAACTAAGCTATATATATAACAAAAGATTGAATGATCTTGGAATAACGAGCCTGATGTGAACTATGTTTGTCACACATTAATACATAACAATTGTATGTATGTTTCATTGTACCTGCCTGGTATATATGCGACCCATACTTGCGTTCGTCTGTTTAAAATGTCATTGAAATGACTAACATGGCGTAAGTCTCTATTTGTGTCGGGCAATGTCATGTCACGTTGTTTTATCGAAGATTTTCAAAGACGTAAAGGAAAGTTTCTTAAATATATAATGTATTTTTGTAAATTTCAAATTACATGCTTATTGAAATGCTACAATGTATTTACATATGTAGTTAACACTTATACAACAAATGCACGTTTTATATAACAAGGGTCATTACATGTTCTGTCTTTAAAAACCAACAGTATGACAATTTCTTCACCCTTTGAACAATAGCCAAACCAAATACAAAAAAGGAATAAAAAAAATTTCACATGTTAACACTTAAAATTTGCCTACAAACATTTGACAAATTTCATATGAGAAATTTGTAACTCATAATTTAAAGATTATACAAATGCTGGACCGATCAAACGATCTCGCTAGAAGAAAGCACGACTGCCATAGAAAACACGTGTACCGTCTTTCTTCTTGTTCTCCATCTCCACATTGTTCAGCGGCCGCTGAATAACATCACCACGATCCTCTGTTTCAGTCTTTTCGAGATTCATTGGTAGCTTCATTTTAGCCAAAGACTCCGTAAATTGTTGCATACTTCTCATATACATATCAACTATTTGTTGTTGCATTTCTGATTCTTCCTTAACATCTTTCTTTCCTCTTTGTTCCTCTTTAGGGGCTAAACTTTCTACATTAGCAGAATTCGACGATTCACCTGTGACCAAATCATTCTTTTTTTCTAATGAATCTGCCGAGTTCCTATCATCACTTAAACTAGTTATTGTTGAACTAAAAAAACCCGAATTCTGAATGCTATCATTAGGGGAAATGGAGCCTGAATTAGCCACCATTTCATAATCATCAGCCGAACCAGAAGCACCTAAGCAAAGAAACGAACCATGCCCAATGAGCCCGGTCTTTTGGGCTGACCCACGACCCGATAACCCAAAATACTCGGATACCATTTCTTGATTCTGTTTCACTACATTCATATCCGGGAACTCAATCCTAGAATACTCAATGGGGTCCAACAACACAACCTCAGACGTAATAGACGAATTTGCATTTGACCCCCTGATATTATGATTAAATGACAAAGCTGTGCTCAGCGACAGACTCAACTTAACAGTACCAGCAGGGGAATGAAACAAATCAGTTGAAGAAAGACTAAAATCTTGAGTCAATTCATTACCTTTTCCAATAACTAAAGAAATAGGAACTAAAGAAAAGCCCAAAAGTTGATCTTCCATAAAATTCTTGGCTCTACTAAGCATCCACATTTCACACTTAACAACAGCATCAAACTGATTAATCTTGATAATTAACTTCTCATTAAATTCAGGGTTTTTACCACCACCATGAATAATCCTAGTTGAAAAGGTTTCATCAGGGTTATAAGTAAGTGAAAACTTAGCATACACATCTTGTTTCTCATATATACATATATTATGAATGTTTCTAGCATGATGCACATATATTTCAAGAATCCCAGAGAATTCAGTGCTACCTTGATCATCATTCGGGTTATATCGAAACCGAGTAGTGCTGTTTCCTTGTTGATCATATGATGATGAATCCATATATACAAAAATACCCAAGTTGGCAAAATGATGTTTTATGTAAGTTTCAAAAAACTTAAAAGGGGTTCAACATACATACTTTATATAGCAAGAAATATGATCATTGAACAGCAAGTATATGAATTGAAGGGAAAGCATATAGTAACTGTTTCTTGAAGAATATCAAAACTATTGAAGATGAATTGAAGCAAAAGTTAACATATGGAATTCTTTGAAAGAGAGAGAATTGATTTTTTGTTTTTCTTTTATTTATTTTTATTATTTTTGAGTGGAGAGTTGGTGGGGTAAAGAAAGGAAGAAAAATGATGATCATAGAATGATGATGTGAGAGTGGTTGAAATTTCTGTTCAAAATGTTGATGGTTGTTTTCTTTTTCTCCACTTACTCTTCTTTGGTCTACTCACTATGTCTCTCTCTATATATAGGCTATATACATAGATAGATTTAGAGAGATATATATAGAGATTTTATTGGTTAAAGATGACTTTGCTTCTTATTGCAACCTCCACTTAATATTTTTGTATGTGTGCATACTGACCCACAAACAAAAACGCCACAAATGCACATACAAAACATATGACACGGTTTCAAAGCTTACCAACACATATATATTTCGGTGTCCCGAATGTTGGGGGAATTTGTCGTTAAACTCATTGATTTATTATCATCTTGTCCACGCTAGGGAATAGTAATTTTCTTTGATTCCGTCCTGATCTCCAAACTAATATCGAATTCCGTGTGGGACCAAAACCAGTATTTACTTTTAATAGTGTCACACCCCGTTGTAGCGGAAATACAAGGTTAACAAAAAATTGCGTACTAATCAGAAGGTAATAGAGATTACATCCATTAATGCCAATACAAGTTCAATACAACTACAATTGTTCAAATGTGGACCCCAAAATACGGATACAAGTCGTCCTCATTTGGAACTGGGCCCACTGAATACGAGTTCAATAATTTGGACAGTCTAATACAATTAAAGCTAATAACATGAGAGTCCTCAAATGTCTGATGCTAATTGTACGTCCAATGTCAAAAGAATGGCCCTAATATGCCATAGATGTTCCAAGACTTACTGTTGATTACCTGAAAAACATGAAATTTGAGAGGATCAACTATCGAAATACTTGGTGAGTTTACAGTGTGTTTGACCAAAAGTTTAGTCGTCATTGGGAGCACACAATGACATGTAGTGATTAAGATAAGACAACTGGGAGCAAAGTCCGACAATATTGTGACAAGATAGCCGGGATCGATATCCGACAATAAGACCAATTTCCCTTGCACAGGTCTTCCGTCTACAATGGGGTGCGGACCAATATACCTCGCACAGGTCTCCCGTCTACAATGTGGTGCGGACCAATATATCTCGCACAGGTCTCCCGTCTATAATGGGGTACGGACCAGAACAATGATAGTCAGGCACTAACTAACTCTGACAAGACAACCATTAGGATCTCATGATGGTGATAACTACATAGGGACAACATTTTAGTTCGTCAAACACAAAGAACAATTTAATCAGCCGACAGCCGACAGCCGACAACATGAAGTCAAAGTCATTTAGTTCAATATTTCATAAGACATGTATACACACTTTCAGGCAGCCGTCAACATGGCAAGACATAAGACAAATGATTTAAGTAGCCAAATCACATGGCATAGACAAAGACAAATCATATATAAAGTAGTCGTGTATACAACACTACATGCTTTTCAGGCCCAAAGTAAAAGAAAAGGGGCGCCATAAACTCACCTTAGCGTTCAACGAGCTAAAAGTATGAGTAATCTGAGAAAATGAGCAGTCTAGTCTCCACGTCTATCCAAAACCTAGCATATGAGTACCAATGGTTAGGATCAAATAGTATCCTATACAACTACTTAGCTATCGATCCTAAAATGCCACGACTAAGTATGTGATTGAAATGTCCATTTTATATGACTCAAGTTTCTAATGTCATTGTCATTGACATTATAATGTAGTCTCAGTTACTAATCCATATAAACAAAGTTATAGTTCGCAACTTGTCGTCTTTTAAAAATATTGGACCGTCACAAATTTCGCGGCGCGATGTGACGCGAAAGATGACCAGAATAAATAAAAATCGAGTTTTCGACCATTTTCCGCAATCCAAATCGTTTTATTATCAAACCTTTTTATTACAACAACTAGAAAGATGTCTAAAGAACCTGAAAACTATCCATTTTATTAACCACATACAAATCCCACATTTTCGATTGCCAAGACGTACTTCTAACAAAATCCATCTAAACAACTTTTGCAAAAACTCTTTTCATATTCAAGGCTGACTAATTCATTCAAGACAATGAAATTAACCCATAAGATGAAATATAAGAAAAATCAATTACCAATAATTAATGATCTTGAAAGAAGATCAGGAAGATGAAAATGATGATGTCTTGAATGTTTTTGCTAGATGATTATTGTTACAACAAATAAAAGTATTTTTCCTTTGATGATCCTTATTGAAACTGTATGAGAGGTAGAGGATGAGATGGTTTTAGATGAGAAATTTGTTTTTGGTTACTAAGAGTGGTGCTATGTGTGTGTGTTCGATGTAGTACAGGGGGAGGTTTTGGTGGTTTGTTTCCATCCACAACAAAAAGGGGTTGCATAAGTGGCCATTTCTAGATATTTTGGTATCCTAAATATGATAAAATGTTTGCGATTAAACACTGACTAAAATGTTATAATTTAAAGTAAAGGTATTTTTCCTCGTATTATTTAAATTAAGACGAGTCAATAAAATTTCGTCAAAGTAAACTTTAAAAATATTAAGGGTAGACAATCTATTTATTTTGTATAAGACATAACCTTTAAATATTTATTTAAAGTTATTTTAAGATTGCATTCATTTAGATAGCTAATAGTCTACGTCATTAGGATATGTCTAACTGAACTAAGTCAAAAGTCCAAATGTCTACTAATTTCCACGTCTATGACTGTCTAATTTAGACGAGATTATCATAATGACTGAGCTTAATTGAGATTAAGACTAACCCGATGTTAATAAATTACGAATTGTCACAAATAGTTCCCGAAATGAGTATTGAAAAATTATCACAAATACTGGTAAATATCGGTACGGGTTCGTATGGAACCGGGATCCGTACCATATTTTGATGATTTTCGATACCAATACAGGACAATAACAGTACCACACGTCCACACCTATCCCTAGTCCACGCAATGGAACGAAACAATAGTTCAGTACCTTATAATAGAGATGACTTGTCTCTTACATATTGAAATTTTAAAAAATATATATAGACGAAATTGATGTTACAAATTAATAAGAATAAAAATACACGGGAATACTCGAACTGGATATGAAAAGTGGTACCCGAACCCAACCTATAGCCATAGGGGATCTTATCGGGCCAAATGGTTCACTATAAATCCAACCGATAACCTATACCCATTTCTATACCCGCAATCTGACTCAAACTGTTTTATAAATTAAAGAGAAAAACCCAATAAAATCTATCTTTGATTTTTATACCTCAATGCTTTTGCTAAATTTTTCACCACGTATGCGTAATAACTTTGTTCTGGTTTCCTCTCTGTTTCTTTGATTTAGTTTATATTATTCATACAATTTTTGATTTAAAACTAGGCTGTACCAGACGGATGAATGAGACCCACTTGGATTATTGGTTGCGCCGCAGCCTATACTAGATGCTACTTTTGTTTTACAGCTTTGTCAACAGCTTTTACAGATTTTGATATTGGATGAACTGCCTAGATACACTTTATCCCGATCATCATCTCTTATAATCTTCTTTTTCTTCATACTTACAAACCTAATTTTTTCCTACTTACAACTTTACAAGGATAAAAGTCTTCGAGAAAATTTTAGGATCAATCTTAAAAAAAATGTATGCCAAGACAGTACATATGTGAACGATCTCGTCTACGCCATGCTCAACTTTTTTACTTTCTTGTTCGTAACATGTACTGATTATGCACAAGTGCGGTACCACATGGGGGGCAAATCTGGCCAATGCCCCCTCGAAACTTTGAATTTTGTCATTTATTTTTAAATTTTCATGGATTTTTAAAATTTTCTAACATTTTGTTCCTTTTTAGATTTTTTTTTTTTAATTTTTTTTTTTTTTTGTCTATCTCTAAGATTTTTTTCTATACTGTCAGTGATTATGCATAAAGTATTTCACAAGACCAAGGAGAAGTCTCCGATGAAATAAAAAGTAGAGGTGGTAATATCGACCCATTGATTTACTTATTAACGGAAAACCAATTAATTGAGTCGTACAGGGTTGTAGTCGTCCGAATGTAATCAACATTTATATAAACTTCTAAAATGTTGTATTAGAGATGCCTTCAAATCTGTAATCATACTAATCCAACTTTTGATAAATGCCTAGCCCAACTCACAAGCCAAAATGATTGGTTCAACCTATAAACCGAGTGTTTTTAAAAAGGATAATGGAGGGAACCTTAGTCCCGGTACCTCAATTAGATAACCATCGACCTACCCCGTATGAGCCATATGATGCCGGTAAAATACCTCAATCGTAATCCCACATGATCTGGGCACCCCTGAAGGATCGAACCCGCGTATTTAAACTTTACATATGGGTCTAGGCTTAATTGGTAACGGGTACCTTAAATGAATTATTTTTTGTGTCCAGCAGGGATCGAACCTGAGACCTTAAGGTCATAAAGTGTTTACCTTACCACTAGGCTAATTCCTTGTTGGTTTGATGGAGTGTTTTTATATCTAACGAATTCACAAGAACTAAAATAGCATAACTTTCAAGACTTTATTTCTACATGTATTCACATTTACATTTTAACATCTAGTATAGATAAAATATAAGGAGTAAACTAATTAGTAAATACTATAAATTCATACCGTGTAATTGACCAATGAATTGGTGCCCATTGACTTATATATGTATATTATAAATGAATACGGAGTAATATAAGAGTATTAATTTAAGATGATGATGAAGACATACACACAAGACATGTAATTAAAATTTTTCTTTATGGATATGTATTACATATATTTTGTCTTTTGAGCATAGAAGAATTTACAACTTAACTTTTTAAAAAAGTTAAGGTTTACAGGGTATGCATACCCTATGCCAATAAAAGTTGACTTGGAATTAGTCTTTGCTACATATATATGATATAAGTAATACGAGTACTAAGTAATAAAAATCCATCTTCCATTGATTTTCTAGGCATATACATACAGAAATCATAATCTTTGATGTATATATATAGTCTAACCAAAAAGACTTGATTTGATCAACCTGCAGAAAGAAAACTGTCAGTCATGAAATATAATTCTTTCTGTTTATATTTCTCCAATTGGTTTTTTATTTGTGACTTTTAATCGTACTAATACAGCTTTTGATAAATGCCCAGCCCAAGTCACAAACAAGTTGCAAGTGTCATATGAACTCTAAAAAAAATTACTAGACTATATATATCAAAAATTTCTCTTATAATATTTTGAAATGTGATCGAACAGGGCAACTATTTATTTTAGAAAATGTCTCCATGGATATATGATGTGTTTGTAAGTTTTAGAGGTGAAGATATTCGTAAAAGCTTCATTGATCATCTATTCAAAGATTTTAAGCAAAACGGAATTCATGCTTTTAGAGATATATTGAATTGCCTAGAGGAGAAGAAATATCTCCCCAACTCTACAAAGCCATTGAAAATTCAAGATTTTTGATGGTGATCTTCTCGAAAAATTATGCTTCTTCGTCGTGGTGTCTGAGGGAACTTGTCAAAATTCTTGATACCAAGAAATTGGAAAAACCAAAACATGAAGTTCGAATCTTGTTTTATGATGTTATGCCCGAAGTGGTCAGAAAACAAACTGAGAGCTATGCCGAAGCATTTGTCAAACATGAAGTTTCCAATAGAGCAGAGGTAGATGTATGGAAGGAAGCTCTAACCGTGGCAGCTAGCTTATCTGGATGGGATCTTAACGACATGACAAATGGGTAATTATGTAACTCGGTTTATTTGTGTAGGTGTTTTTTATGTAAACCAATTAATCTTATAGCTCTATTAAAACTAGTCCTATGTATTTTTTGCAATTAGGTATGAGTCCAAGTTCATTGATTGCATATCTAAAGACATCCACAAAACGTTATGTGATGTGCCCTTGCATGTTGGTGAGAACCTAGTGGGTGTAGATGCTCGTGTAAATAAAATGAACTTGGGGCGCTTTATTGGTTCAAGTAGGGTTAACATGATTGGAATTTGCGGCATTAGTGGAATAGGAAAGACCACCATCGCAAAAGCTATTTATAACTCGACATATGCCTACTTTAAAAAAAGCTGTTTTTGTGAGGATGTCCAAGGAGTCGCCAAACGACAAGGGCTACCTCAAGTCCAGAAGCAACTTATTAGTAAGATCACGAAAACTGAAGATGTGAAGATATACGATATCAGTGAAGGAATCATGGTAATAAAGAAAAGGGTAGCTTTTGAGCCAATCTTGCTTGTTTTGGATGATGTGGATCATCACGAGCAGTTAGAAGCATTAGCAGGTTCACGTAACTGGTTTTGCCCCTTAAGTTTGATTATTTTCACTAGTAAAGACAAACAGTTGCTCAGATCTCATAGAGTTGATGAAATATATGAAATGGAGTTTTTAGATGATGGTGAAGATATTATGCTTTTTTGTTTGTATGCTTTTGGCCAAACATATCCTACACATGATTTCAAGAAGCTCTCATACCAAGTCGTGAAATGTTTGCAAGGGCACCCGTTAGCTCTCAAAGTTGTTGGCAACGCTTTGTTTGAAAAGTCTGCCCGTATATGGAGAAGTCAATTGGATAGACTCCAAATGTACCCTAATTCGGAGATACAACAAAAATTGCGACCCAGTTTTGATTTGTTAGACTTTGATCAGAAAAGAATCTTTCTTGATATTGCATGTGCCTTAATAGGCGAAGATAAAGATCTTTCTGCAAGTGTACTTGACAACAACAATTGTTTTGCGGATGTTAATATTGATGTTTTGGTCGATAAATCTCTAATTACAATATCTCCTGATGATTTCTCGCTTCAAATGCATGAATTAATTCGAAGCATGGCAAGGGAAGTTCTACGTGAAGAATTTGAAAGGCCTATCCGGTTGTGCGGTACGTTAGAGGTTTACGATGTACTTGGTGAAAACACTGTAAGTATATAAGAAATTGAATATATATGTATGCTACTCTTTTTTCATATAAGCTATATGTTTCATTAATCAAACAATCTAATGATGTTACTGTATTACTTACTTGTATCCAGGTAACGGAAATAACTAAAGGAATTGAAGTTCTTGTCCTTTTGTTAGAGAGAACTACTAAAACGGTTCGCATAGATTGCAAAGCTTTTTCAAAGATGAAAAAATTACGGATCCTTAAAATTTGTTATCCAGAAGCAGAGCACTTTGGACAGTCATTTCAATTGAGCATGTGGACAGACTTCAGTGTGAAGTTATCAGGAAATTTGGATTTTTTATCAAATGAGCTAAGATTGATTTATTGGCATGGATATCCTTTCAAGTTCTTGCCATCAAGTTTTTATCCAGCGAACATTGTTGCCATTGACTTTTCTTTCAGCAACATCAAAAGTTTTTGGACAACACTAAAGGTATTTTCTTTTTCACATATGACTTTCTTTGTTAACGGTCACCGATCTAATATCTTTCCTTCTTGTCCTTGATTTTAGTGTTTTAGGAGGTTGAAAGTGATGAAGCTAAGGCACTGCCGTAACCTAACAACCACCCCTGACTTCACAGAGATGGTCAATCTCGAAAAGCTAAATCTTGAAGGTTGTGTGAGTTTGGTTAAGCTTCACCCATCAATTGGAATGCTTAAGAAACTTGTTATGTTGAATATGAGAAACTGCATACAGATCAGGAGCTTCCCCTGCAAAATTGAAATGGATTCTATCCGAGTTCTGATTCTATCGGGGTGCTTAAAATTAGATAACCTGGCTCGGGTTTTGGGCACCCTCAAGAGTTTGGTGAAGCTTTATGTTGATGGAACAGCCATTACAACATTACCTTCTTTCATATCATCTTTAACTAACCTTCAAGTACTAGAGATCGGTACATTCCAACAACAACCTGAGTCTTCAACATGGTGGACATCAATTTTCCAAAAACATCCACAAAGTTTGGCGCTGCCTTCTTTTGCAAGTTTACAATCGCTAACGGAGCTAAGTATTGTTAACTGCAACATATCCGAAGTGTGCCATGACATTGGAGCCTTATCATGTCTAAAAAGTTTGTTTTTGAATGGTAACACCTTTACTAAGTTACCTGAAAGCTTGAGTCAACTTTCTCGTCTTCAAATTCTGTATCTTATTGGCTGCACGAAGCTAGAAGTGTTGCCGGAACTTCCACTTAGCCTTCAGTGTCTTAAGACGTCTCAATGTACCTCCTTGCAAGAAGCGCCGAGGCTAATTCACCGACAATATCTTCAATGTGATTTCGTTGATTGTCCAAAAATATATGGGAATGTTAGCCAGGTGTCTATGTCGCAGACTCCACTTATCGACTCATCTACAAACCAACTTTCTTTTTTGGTCGAGTATTTGGGTATCCAGAGTAGGATACGTGAGTTCTTCAGTGAAAGTAAACACTCACATATGCTATTTACCGGAAATGTAGAAAGTAAACATTTGGAGATATTATTTAATGGAGATAGAATTCCACCATGGTTTACGAATCAAAGTGAGGGAAGCTGTCATGAAATAAAGGTGGAATTACCTCCAAATTGGTGCTACTCTGAGTTTAAAGGGTATGGAATCTGTGTCGCATTCGAGCTAAAGAGGTCTTGTCCTGGTGGACCAAGATTCTCCGTGGACAACTTGGATGGAGCCCCACTAGTTACATTTCGTCCGATGGGGTTCTTGTACGAGACGTTACGAATATATGATACGAATAAGATGATATGGTTGGGTGTTATGGCATGTGATTGGGGATGGAAAGAAACAAAGAAGTTTGTCACGTTTACATTCGAAGATAACGATGAAGTTGAGGTGAAGGGTTGTGGTATAAGACTTGTTTGTGATGATGATGATTTAAAAGAAGAAGAAGAAACAGTTTTAAGTATGATACAAAACCTCCCACCTCTAATTACTCAACCTACCGGAAGTTACTTTCGTTTTTTCGACAATGCTGATTATATCAGTGTGCATCTTTAATAAAAAAGTTTGATAAACCACCTGAGTTGCACATTACTTGGCAAGCATTAGGTAACAATGTTTTCTTTGGATATCAAACAGTGATAGGATTATAGGAAACATCATTTTGCTTGGTCAGATGGGATCGTTAATCCCTTGGACAAAGGTGGTTAATGTCTTCTCGTTGGGTTCAGGTTTCTGTTTGAGAATAATGGCCTGCTCCTATTTGTTTGAACGTTTTTTGTGATTACGGTGGTTTTGTTGCTGTTTATAATCTTGTAAAGTTTCTGTATGAATTGTTCCCGGGGCATGGTTGGGACTTCATCAAAAACACAACACGAGTTGACAGTTTGAGATTCCTTGTAGATTTTATTTTAATTGTAATTGTATTCTTCTACACCTAGCGTCTTGCTAATTTGCCTTTGTGATTAGCAAGATAAACAGAAACCTTTGTAATTAACATATAATTGCAAAGAAAAACAATAATTGGATTTAATATATAATTGGATTATGATCGGGAAAACAAAGCCAAAACCGTACACGATTGAGATCTTGAACAGGAAACTCTTCTAGACTTTGTAATTTTGAAGCGTTTGAATTCAAAACCAGAAACTTCTAGCCAACCTAAAAACAAAACGACTAAAACGCCAACCAGCAATACGCGACAATTAAGTACAGAATATAGAAACTCAAGACAGCAATTTGGTCCTTGTCAGAAAACAACAGCAATTTGCATTAAAATAATTGTGCTGCTTAACTTAGCCTACATACTAATATCAACATGAGCTAAAACATTTCATCATCAGCATAATATTAAAAACAGCTTTTAATCATCTTAACACCTATGAAATTGTAAGTAAAGTAAGAAGCATAATGGGGTCCTGCACAGTATGAACCCATTCTTATCACTTTAACAACTAAAACTAAAACCCATTATTTCACAAAAGTTGAAGAACACTGTACAGATGGATAAATGAGGCCCACTTGGATGATTAGTTGCGCCCCAGCCTAACCAGATGCTGCTGATGTTTTGCAGCAGCCGCTTTATCAGCAGCTTCACGTTTCAGAGTCCTTTTGGCTCGGCGGCCAACTGCAGCCACATCACGAGCTGCTGCTGCTGCAGCAGACTCTTTCTTTTTAGGCTCACGGGACGAAGGGCCAGCACCCAAATCCTGGAAGTGAGGTTGATAAATGGGTCGAGCTTCTTGTTTTCCAGCTCTTACAAAACCGTTGTTCCCCCATCTCCGGTTGCCAATGCGGATGTTGATATTGGATGAACGGCCCAGATACACTTCATCCAGATCATCATCCTCTTCTTCTTCTTCATACTCATAAGGATAAAAGTCTTCCAGAATGTGATCATCCAACACTTCATGGCTTTCAACGTGCAAAGGATGGAACCATGAAGCTCTTAGGAGAAGGCACACACTCTCCTCAAACATATAGTCATGAATGCTGTTAAAAAGACGATAAATATTAGTATCAATCTTATTAAAAAATGTAAACTTTCTCATCTATGCCATACTCATCTTTTTTACTTTCTTCTTCTCAACATGGCCCACAATTACCTTCGTGATTAGTGATTATTCATTAAGGGCAGTCTCCTATGAAACAAAAGGAGTGGTGGCAACATCGACCCATTAATTTACTTATTAACTGTAAACAAGTCAATTGGGTCGAAAATTTAGACAAGGTTGAAGTTGTCCAGTTGTAATCAACATTTAATTTAACATTCTTAAATGCCCTATTAGAGATGCTTCAAATCTATAATCATACTAATACAACTTTTGATAAATCCCCAGCCCAAGTCACAAGTCAAAATGATTGGTTCAGCCCATATTACCCAACCACAACTGGACTGGTGAACTATAATAGAAAGCGAGCAGGATATCTTGCTGGAGTGTCTTGAAGGATCGCATATGAACTTATATCTTCAATGACAATAACTTTAGAGCCATATGATAGTCATGAGTTTTAATAGCCATGTACCTGCCATCAAGAGAACGATGGATATTGAGGAACTCGAATGGATGCTTGCATTGAGGGCATGTTGGTTCCTTCTTGTAAGTGGCCCATCGAAGAATACACACAACACTACATAGAACAAAAATAACATATTAATTACTTTATTGAAAGAAATATATATTGCATTTAATGCAAATGAACTGTGAAGTGCTGCCAACTACATCCATCAAAAACATGATAATAGCTAGCAATAAGAAAGAACTAGACAGAGAATTCGGTCCATTAGTAAGACTAGTGGTGTGAAGTTTAAAACTTTAAAGGTTCTGATATTTAATACTAATGATCTAATTTCATTGAACACCAAGTAAAAGACAGATGTGCACAGCCATGTTGTTGAACTGACATTAATGCGATATGTCACTTTACAATGTCGTGGGTAATTCATAATGCAGACCTAGATATTCTTAAAAATTTCAACGTTCTCATTCATTCTCCAATATTCATTAAATAATCTAACTTCAAATGAATTGAACCTCCGGTAATCATGTAACTCCATCAAATAATCTCATATCCTCATCCACTGAATATACAAAAACTTTCCTAATTACTCTGACAATCCCATACATGTCCCTTTTAGACTATTCTTGGCCCTCATATGCAAGTCAATGATCCTCCCTAGTGCACCCCAAAAACCTTCAACAATCAATACCCCTTGCTGGCTTGCTGCTTGAATGGTTGCTAAATGACATTTTTACGCTTACTTGTTTGCACAAGATAGTATAGTAAACTTAATAGTTAGTAATATGTTACTTTTAGAAGTGGACACTCAGGGGGTGCTTCATTGGATATATTTAGGGGTGGGGAATGGATATGATAATAAAAATGATGCCTTTATAAAATAGGGGTTAATCAATACCAAAAATAGGTAATGACTCATTATAGAGTAAATTGAGGGTAATAACTATCATTACCCACATGCTTCTCCCCCACTACCTCACATCCCATAATTCTCGTTATCAAAATTGCGACACATGATGTAGTTATTAAATCTAATCCAAATATTATTATTATTATATATAAACGGTTTTTCTATAATCCATATCCTAATAATATGTATTAATATAATTGATATTAATAATAATACTACCCATTGCATTCCTTAGTATTACCTTTGCCTTCCCTATTTCCATTCCTTTAATTGAACCAAGCACCCTCATTTAAAGACCAGTTGATATAAAAATATGGACACCTATTTGAGTATGGAGGATTATATAAATAAAAGATCATATCCTGTACCATTTTACTAACCAGCTGGGGATGTCATTCTGGGAGGCCATTAGATATAAATAACTTATGATACCGTGAGCCATATGTCACGCTACACTTCTAAAATTAATAACTGACATTTGACGTCATTTAAAGTGTCATTTTATATGGACATTGTTACCGTTGCCGAACATAATGTTTCAATAAACGGGTGTAGCTAGAAGTAAATACGTTATTATTAAAAAAAACATACTTCTAGTGACATAACAATGATGATTCGCCCCAAAAAAAGGACACAAACCGTCATCTAGTACTAGTTGAAATATCTCACAAATTATTAATTATCTAAAGATTCACCGTAATCGCTTTTTTTTTTGGGGGGGGGGGGGGGGGATTCCATCCAGCCGTGTATAAAGCAACAAATAATAATAGCAAGCAACCTCCACAATTCAAGGGTTGATCTAAGTGCAGAATACAACTATATATTTGCAAAAATCAGAATATGTGCTTTTAGAAAAGGTGACAAACCAGTAGGCATGCTCGCAACCTTTAACGAGGGCGGTATCCTCTAATGCAATCTTATTCAAACAAATTGCACAGAGTCCATGATGATTCTCATTTGGATCACCGTCCTTCTTTCCATCCCGATTCTCTTGGCAACTGGAAACAACAACAACCACTTCCTCCTTATCATCATCCTGCCCATTATTAATTAAACAGCCAAAACCATTAATTCATCGATCTATTTATATAGATACACAAAGTTAAGATCATCTAAAAATGTGAGAAGGCAAATTCCCACTTCGCTAACTTACTTTCTTCATTTTTTTTCCACGTTGCTAATCGTCGTGATTAAATTTAAGTAATCTTCACAGTGTGCTTTTTCTATGATTTACGTTTTCGGCCAAAGTTGAGAATAAGAATTACAATTATGCAAATATTTGACAAACAGAAAAGTGTTTTCCAATACCCATTATCAATTATAAATATTTTTTAACACGAATTTTATGATGCACAATCGAATTTAGGGCCTTAACACAAATTCGGACATTACATATGCATATTATATATATATATATATATATATATTATATATCAACAGCAGCAATATCATATCATATTTATATAGATTACAATCAAACAAAACCTGGTATACATATATATATATATATATATAACATAATATAATATGAATATAAATAAAAATATAAACCTGGTGGATTGACAGATCTGGAAAGGCGGTGATGATTTGTTGACCATCGACCGGATTAATGGCTGCGGCTGCTGATGAATCCATGCCTAAACAAATTCAAAATTCGACAACAAAAAAAACTAAAAGAATTACTAATTATTTGATCCCTAAATATAATATATATATTTAAGATTTGTTAGATACAACTAATTTTATTAAATTTTTTTTTTTTTGATTTTTTTAATTATATAGGTTTTAGGGATAAGATTCTAAAAGAATAATTCGGATTCCCCAACCAAAAGGGGAGGAGAAAAAAGAAAGAGAGAAAGAAACGGGCAAGTGCCCCCTTAAGTGCCCCCTTTCAAAGACAAAATGTATATTTAGATTGAATGAATGAATGAAAATATAATTATAATTATACAGACATATATGTGGTTTTAATTTAATTCCCCTTTTGTACACGTGTATAACCGACTCATATTTTGGACTTGGACTTCCACCGCTTTCTAAATTTTGGGCTTATATATTTATTGGGCTATACCGTGTAGACGCTCTTGTTGATTTTGTGTTTTTTATTTATTTATTTATTTTTGCCATTCCTCCACCTAGGGATGTGCATGGTCCGGTTTGGACGGTTTTAGCCAAAAATCTCAACCAAACCAATACATACGGTTTCATGATTTTTCAAACCAATCAGTCCAAATTGTTATGTCGAACCAAACCAACTGAAACCAATTAATCCGGTTTGGTTTGGACGGTTAAACGGTTTTTTATATTTTATTGAAAGTAAATGTATAAAAGCATAAAATAATACGTAACATTTAATATTCGAATCATGACATAACAAAATATTCATAATCTTATTAGACAAAGCAAACATAACAATTTAAGATTCGATATCATGTCTACAACTTTGACAAATAATAAGTATATATAATTTACATTATTAACTATTAGTATAAATATAAACTTACAATTATTATAACTAAATGGTCCGGTTTGGTTTTACCGGATTGTATAATATTTAAAACCAAAACCAAACCAAACCATACAAATGGTTTACGAAAAAAACAAACCGACGGTTCAAAATTTTGATTTAAAACCAACCAATCCGTCCAAATAACTCGGTTTAAATGGTTTAGCCGGTTTGGACCAAACCGTGCACATCCCTACCTCCACCTTTCGATCTTTGGGTTTTCTTTGTGCATTTTTGAAATCTGTCTAAATCCATCGTCTCTGTTAACGATTAATTGTTTTTAGCTCGATCTGATTTTCAATCGGACTGCCGACTATAACTCAATTGCGTAAATCCAGAAACAATTAGCATCATTTGTCAATCATACGACGGTGAATTCATTTTCAAGCATCGTATGTAATGATAATCACATTATGGGAGTCGGTCATGCCTAGAGCCATTACCGTAGTTGCAAGGACTGTCGAAGGCAAGGCTAGTGACTAGAATGAAATTGTAATAAGATAAGTAGGACGGTGTAGCCGTGTAGGTAGATCACCATTTTAATATGCTTTTGACTTGCATCATTATGAAAAATATAAACTCAAGAAAATGTGATGACTAAAAAATGTAACTATGAAAGATAATATTGCTCCAAAACTATTGAATAAATTGTCTGTTGGTGTAAAAATATGTTCATCCTCAAACATAAAGTATAATTTATCGTCTAAAACTTTAGATTTAAGTTTTCAAAAAAAAAACAAAATCGGCTTATATTAAAAACCCAAAGATCGAGGGATGAACTTCAAAATACACAAATCCGGCTTATAATTATATAGCCGACAGCTAAACACTCAAAAAGTAATCCATATTTAACTTAGACACTTAGACACTGTTCTTGTAAACGTGATACTTCCCTAAGAGCATTGGGTATGGAGTTAATATGCCGAACCCCGATTGCTTTATTGGCAGTCGGCATAAAATTTCTTCCATAACTCTTCATTCGGTGAAGAATTCTTGATCAAGATTCTTAATGGTTATGCAAAGGTTTTTGATGTTTATGCCTGTGTTCGGTGTTCACATATATTCTTAGATTTTAGTGAAACCCACCCCACTGTACATTATTTAATTATTTAATGCATGATCCATTTTATAATTTTATACAGGATAATTGGTTCTTATTTAACTGTCGATTACTTTATATACGAGCTAGCAACATTTAATCTATATTTGATTTTATAATATTATATAATAAAGCAGTTTGACAATGAAATTAACTCTAAGTATACAAGTTGTTTTTTTATCAAGTTATTTTCTTAATTTGAAATCTGTCTTTTTTAAAAAAAAAATAATTAATAAAAAAAAGAAGAGTTGCTTTTTAATTCGAAATTGAACATAGTTGTATGCCGATTTCCGATTGATAATCATCATTAAATTTATTACTGTATTTTCATTAATATATTATTGATTAAAAAGTAGTTTCAAAAATAATGTGTATAAATTATAAAAATCAATATAAAATGATGTTCTGCGTTCTGCATTGTTTTGCATCCATAACAAGTAAAAACTGATGAAATGATGAAAACTGATGTGG